>NC_058042.1:19215000-19515000 GCF_020085105.1 Siniperca chuatsi
TAAAATTAGTACTCTCACCCTCAACCCAAAAACCAGAACAGTATAGCACTGACTCATAACATGATGAATACAGAATCAAAAGCACAGTATAAAGATACCATCAATACGCACACTGATATCAGGTGTGCAAGATTCTGATAACTGTTATTGTGTCATCTTGAAAAATAAAAATGAAACTTGTATCAAAATCAAAAGGGGGTGGCATTACAAACAATTAAGACAAAGGGTGGATTTGAGGCAGATAGTTAACTGTGGGAAGGCTCAGGCCTAATTGGAAGGCACAAAACATTTTGATTCTTTCAACAGATTGAAAACAACCAAACATTTAATTAAGTACAATGCAATATATTTAATGCAAGTAGGGCTGCAACTAACTATTATTTTCATTGTCAATTAATCTGTCGATTATTTTCTTGTTGGTCTATAAAATGTCAGAAAATGATGAAACATGTTGATCAGTGTTTCCCAAAGCCCAAAATGACATCCACAAATGTCTTGTTTTGTCTACAACCCAAAGATATTCAGTTTACTGTCATAGAGTAGTAAAGAAACCAGAAAATATTCACATTTAATCAGAGAATTGACTTTTACACAATGTTGTTTTAGCTGCATTAGTGACAAAACTGCACTGTTGTCGTAAGGATTCCTCACTTTCTATCTGAGGCAGATGTGGGAAAAGCACAAATACAGAAAACCCATTTCCCCTTAAATCCTCGAAATCAGTCCAAGATCTACAAACAATGAGCAACTTTTTTCAGTCATGTCATGTTGCAAGATGCTGACAGTAAAGCTAAACACGTGATGAGCAGTACCAAGCTAATGCAATCCCAGCAAACCCCCTGCAGTTCCCCTTCTCTACTCAATGGCTGGGTCAGTGCCATTGTAATGGAATCACGCACTAAGTGCCTTCAAGTAACTAAAATGCTGCAAAAGGTTAAAGGCTGTGAACAGCTACCTACAGTGTGTTCATATATAAACACATCCTGCCAGTGGAAAAATTCTGTGGAGACAATGGCTCAAAATAAAATGCAAATTTCTTCCCTCCCTAAAATGTGAAAATCTGATTAATACTTGAAAACAGCATCATAGTATACAATACAAGCATATGTGCATCTGTGATATATTTTCAGGTACATTTATAATGTGTACATTTTCACAGTATGAAAAAAAAAATCCAAACCAGATTGGACATATTGCCAAGAAGTTTAAACTAATATTTCCTGTAAGTGGTGATATTCTTCAAAGTGAAAGTAGACAAATCAAAACTATGAGTATTATAGGGCAGGTCTTTGTCTCCAAGAGTGTGGGATCATGGATTATGTACCCTAAAATGCTCCTCACCCATCAAATAACAGAAATCCATTGTACAGATCCCCACAAAGCTAATATATTTTATATATTCTCATATAAGACAGGTGATGTCAAAATTTGCATTTAAACAAGACAATGCCTCTTAACATACAACAGAGGAGGATTAGGACCACTTGCTCTGAGTTCTGATATTAATATAAGACTTAATATTGAGAAGTCCACTGAAATTAACCACTGACTGCATGTGCAGTGTGATGGTTGTACGTGTCATATCCTGTGAGTTCCTGTGCATCGAAGTGGCTTTGAATCACCAACAACAGCACATAACACACAAAAGCATTTACAGAATGCTAATATATCATAGAGCTACTGCTAGAATGGTAGTGAGCAAAAAAATAAATAAAATATGGCATTTTTCAAAAATTACAATTTTAAAGATTACAACTTAATATCCCCTTTAAATGTAGGTTGCATCACTGCAAATTGTAAAAGAGGGCTAGATTCTGTCTGTGGGTATTGTGTGTGCATTCATCATGTCTGTGTGTCCCTTCATTTGTTTACCTCTGAGACTTGTGTTGTCTGGTACTCCTGCAGCTGCTGCTGGAAGCCATAGTTTGGGCCGACAAAGGAGCGAACAGCCTTGACCGCAGACAGACACTCCTCCCAGCTGTAGTGGGTGACAGTCATCAGGTAGGCCACCACCATGGTAGTGCTGCGGGACACACCTGCAAGGCTGTAGCAAAATAAAGCACACGGCTTGGTCATTGTCATAAAGCAACAATTTCTTACTGATAATAGAAATAACAGAACACATATAGGATAAAAAATGCCCAAAACTGATCACTGATTCGTTCTTCTCAGGCTTGTTTTTTGTTCTATCCTTTGAGGCATGCTTTGATGAAAGCCTGCATCCAAAGTAAACATGACATGACTCCCAGATGCCAAGAAGGAGCTGGTTACAGCTTTAGACACAAAAACCTACCAGTGAACGAGACAAGATCCACCATTCAGGCGACATTCATGGATGAAGCTGATGCATTCTTTAAAATGCTGTAATCTGGAAAGAAAAAAAGAACAAACTTACATATTATATTACTAACTACTTTCAAAGTCTGATAAAACTGATATATAGCACACATTTTCCTGTGGTACGCAGTACAAAATATAGAAATAAATATTTTGAATCATGAATAACATTAGTACTATTGCTCATCAAATCAGGAAACGAGCTTGCTTTTACTAAGGTAGAGGGTTGTAAAGCTAAAATTAGATTACACTTTATAGGATATGAGAAATTACACCTTGAAGTGAAACTCCTGTGTCAAGGCCCTAACTTTGTGTTTCAGATAGGTTGCTAAACTGTGATAAGGTGGCACCGTTCTGATTTTGACTGTATAAACAGTACTCTCAAATGTAGTCAGAAGTTCCAGAATGGAGCAGGTAGTCTTGATAGATTTTTGTTAGTTTTAAGAAATAGACATGTCGAGGAGTAGTGATTTTTTTTTTTTTAACTACTCCAGCTTGTCATGTGAGGAAAAAGGCCAGGTCTGCTCAAACAGAGAGTCTGTGGTAGACCAGAACACAGACAGCAGGGACAGACAAGGGAAGTAACTGTCCTCATTTCTGTCAATCTGCAAAATTACACCAGTTTCCAGCATTCATTTAATCTGTGACTAAAAATGATCGAGTGAATCATTTTAACAAAAATACAGAAAGTTATTACTTCTACAGAGGTTGTGCCAAACCAATGTGCAAGACTCTTCTCAAATATGCAAGCCAACTAAAAAAAATACTAAGAACACAATTCAAATTCTATTGTACCTCAACCCAAAAACACAAAGAAAAATAGCAGCCTATTAAATGGAAACCCTTAGAAGGTGAATCTGCTCTGAAATAAAAATGAACACAAAGCAGCACAATGTAGTGCAACTGCTCCTCAAATATCCTGCTTGTTCACTGTCAGGAAACACTGCCGGTGTTTTGCATAATCAAGAAGTGCGTGGCTGATAGCACCGTCTCCTGAGGAGCAGATGCTGGTTACTCAACAGCAGACAGAATAACAGACTGGGGCTAAAATAGATTGACTGCCACTTTTCTTTTTTCCTCCTTCCTGAGATCCAAACTCCTCTTCAAAAGATGTCTCCTCAGCACTTCCTAGCACAGAGGTTTCCGGCCGTCTTGTTTAATATGCAGAAAATTACCTTGTGACAAAGATTTGAGGTTTTAACTAGCTGAATCCAGATAATAACACAGAAACAAAAACACGCTGTTGAGCTACTGTACATTTGAAAGAGCATCTGCAAATTTATGTATGGTGAAATTGTATGTAATGTAATTACATCAGTATGCATAAGAAATTATTTTTAACACAAAAACTATACCACCTTAGTTATAACCAAAGTACATCATGGTGGACATGCAGACTCCACGCACAAATGCACAACTCATTTTGGAAATGTTTGATGCAAATTAGTTTTTCACCTTCATGGTCAGTGCACACTGTACATTAAAACCATAACAGGCTTGTCATTAATGCTTGAATGTTCACAAAAAAGGGGAATCCCTGGCCCTCCACAAACATGTACATGTCAGCAACTATAAAAATCAACATTTAAGGCAATTCCAATGAAATACTTTGTGTTAATTCAGAGAGTGCTGACATCACATCATCGCACTGGGTGACAATTCTACAATGACAATGGTGACCAAGTTGGCCTTGATGTCCCAGCTAGTTGTTACTGACATTTAACCTTTGTTAGGCCACTCATCACCCACTGCATGCCTGGCGATCATAAAAAATTGAAGATTCTGAGGCCCTGACCAAGATTTGTAACTTCTATCTAATAAAGTTTTGTGAGAGTTTTTCCTTGTTTTCATAAGGGTCTAAGGTTAGCTGTCATTTTAGTTATCTTCTTCATTTTTTCTTTTACAAGGTGACTGCCTTCCTGACATCCATCCCAAGAGCTTTAAGGAAGTTTAAGGTTTTTCAAACAGCTTCAAACTGCTACAGTGGCACCAAAAAATACAGTGCCTGCATGAAAAAGACAGTCCCTGCTGTGGACTTACACATGGGAGGAGCTATCAGACCTGGCCATAGGGGCTCCCTAGCTTGTGCTGAGCAAGGTATGGCGTCAGTTGGCCAGACCAATGATTGTGACAGAGGGGGTTTATTAAAGCCCTGGGTGGTCGAGGCCAACAGCCAGATGTCACACTAAGGTTTCCTTCCTCTGCTGCCTGAGGGAAGGACACTTGATTGCGACAGTGGAGGTCAGACACCTCCAACCCAGCCCAATCAGCAACATCCAACCAAACACTAAACCTCAATTCTCATTAACTTGCATTTTACCCTGCTCTTTGTTACAAATTAAGCAACCAGAGTTCCTTTTCAAACCCAAGAGAATTTTAATGACTGCCGAACTCAAAGTCACACTCAGATGGGAACACACAGAGTTGACTCACTCAATCCAGGCCAAAAAAAACCCAACCTTTTTTCAGTGTATTCACATACTCCGCATTAACTTACAGTCTAACAGCAGCCCTCATTTTTCTGATCATGGTGAATGGGTAAATTGAAGAGTTCTGAATTGAGAAGTACTAATACCGGACCTTATACCCCTTTGACAGTGTTCAGCCTGTATTCAACCAGGCAGCGTGTCACATCCTAGTCTACTAAGTTGTCAGCAAGTTAAT
Source organism: Siniperca chuatsi (assembly GCF_020085105.1). Classification (NCBI taxonomy): domain Eukaryota; kingdom Metazoa; phylum Chordata; class Actinopteri; order Centrarchiformes; family Sinipercidae; genus Siniperca; species Siniperca chuatsi. Next base: position 19,220,002 of record NC_058042.1, read on the forward strand.
TACTCATCCCGCATCAAAATTTCCCCCAGCTTTCCCCTCGTCTTTCTCCCCATTTTAGTATGGCCAATTCCTTCATTGTACGGCCCTTGTCACTGCAGACTCCACTGTTGATGTGTGGATGGTGTAGAGCAGTGATTCCCAACCAGGGAACTTCTGCAGTTACCAGGGGGTACGTGGAAAAATTGTGAAGCTCAGCTAATTTGAAAAGAAAATAATAGAAATTATGATTTGATAATATATATTCACATATTTGTGTTTAGGAGAAAAATCAACACACAAGTAAGATTACACATTTGTGTGATGCTGATCTTTATAGTTATTGTCACAATAACCAACCAACTATGGTAGTGTGCACAAGACATGCCTCAGTTTTCCACCAACCTGAGTCAATTGTAAGATGATCCAAACAGCAGTAATACAAATGCAAACTGTGGGGGTACGTCGGACAAAAAAAAGGTTGGGAACCACTGGTGTAGAGAGTAATGCACCTCCTGTGAGCAAGGAGCTTCACAGGGATGGCATATGGCATTGGAGATTTGTGCAACTCTTTCCCTCTGTGCAGGAACCCTGACCAACCAGTAGAAGGTACCAGTGTGGCAACATCGACATAACCCATCACCAGCTCCAATACTGACTTCAAAGTTTGTTGTCTACAGGTGTCGCAAGACATGAGACTGCTCTTTTGCATTGATGCTCAATCTGCAAGCCATGATTGAGGCTTGTGTTTTGTGCCCTCGTGCCCCGTGTCGAGTGTTTAATCCAAATTTACTGCTGCTAGTGTTGCATGAGGTCAAAGACCCTACATAGAAATTAACATAAATGCGATGACTAATGCATTGTGTTAGCGACTGCTGCAAGGGCGGATGGACAGCTCATGCATCTTTCAACACTGATTCTGCCTCCTGAAGAACAATGACACATTGAGCACACTCTCTGCCCCCCTCTCTCTCTCTCACGCACACATACAAACAGAAAATAAAAACTCTTGTTAGTGCTCAATCATTAGGAACCTTACAGAATGTATTTAATACTGCAGGGTCTACTTTACTTCATACATCGACAAGTCATGAGATGAACATAACTGATACATTATTTAAATAAACAAAGAGCTACTGGCCACTTTGCCATCTACTGTACAGCTTACATTAAGGCACTCACAGTATAAATTAAACAAGGCATTGTTAGTAGTTAATGTCTAAAAACTACAAACAATGCAATCATGAATTTAAAAAAAATCAGTTTTCTAAACTGTCAAAAATCTTCATATAATCTTTGTAACGGTTTGCATTGGGTCGTCACACCCTGACACCACAATCTGGAGGGTAACAGTGTTGAAATAATACTGCATGACTCATCAGTGGTTGAGAAATTCATATGAACAAGGACATTTAAAATCTGAGGTATAAGCACCATTAGTACATCTGATTGTCTGTCTGTCTGTGTGTGTGTGTGTGTGTGTGTGTGTGTGTGCGCGCGTGTGTGTGTGTGCGTGTGTTTACTCACAGGTTCTGGCTGGAAGCATCAGCTGCATGTATACAAAGGTACGTCATGTCCTGTAAAATATACGTGAAAAACTGTATAGCAACTGAAACAAAATTCAAGAATACAGGCCATGCATGTCATATCTGTACCTGTAAATCTTCAACTATATTTATATTAATGGCTAAAATTACGACCAAGGTCAGTTTTGCAGGTGAGCATCTGTCACCCCTATCTAATGTGAGCCCTAGGTCTTGTAAGTCTGAACAATTTCTCTAAATGTGAAGTAACAGGCTTAAAGGTTCTGTAAATGAGATTCTGAACATTAAACATCTATTTGCTATATACAGATATAGTGGAGTAATGGCGTCCTGAGGAGAGGATGATGTCACACTCCCTCTGCCTGTGTTGTTATTGCAACCTCTCTGTGCTTTGTTCATACTGCTGGTCCATCTACACGTGTGTGTTAGTGCATGTGAGTCTCTCCGTGTGAAACTGTTGGCTTTCAGGAGAGCGATATAACAACTGTTTCTTTTCTCATCTAATGCGGTGAATTAAGGATTTATTTTGATTGTTGGAACAGAGGAAAGACTAACAAAGTTTGTTTCATTTTGTTTCTGTCCAGTTTGAATGAAGTGTGTTTTGCGATGATCTGCGAGGTAAAATTACTGTTTTTCTCAATGGAGTCTGGTGGGCCGTAGTGCCCATTTGTTTTGGTCTGAGATGCTGGTGCTCTAGTACGACATTTAGTGGCAATGAATGTCGCTTACATCTCCCTTTCAGGTGTGTCTGTATTTTTCTAGTCACTCAATATAGTTCTTTGACACCTGGATGTCACATGCTGAACATGTGTGTTTTGCTGAGGCCCAATGGACAACAAGGCCCTCTGTAATAAATCACTTTCCTCTGCTACAAATATCAGTGTCTTAACTAAAGAACTCACAGAACATACTGTTGAATAATACAGTTACTGTCCCTAAATTAAATATCTCACACTTGAGTTATTGCCTGGTACTTACACCAGATTTGAGTGGCTAAAGAAACTTCACATGGTTTCTGATATTATTAGCTCCAGTCCCTAAACACACACACCACTCAGGTCTGTAAACCATCCGTCTCAGGCACAAAACTCTCATGCTCCAACCATAACTCATCACCACCCCCAGCTGGCTGACAGGCAACATTACATTATTATATGCACAATCATACTAGAATCTCCAGGTAAAATTTCCACAGAAAGTACAAATAGTTTGACCCAGCCAACATGGATTTTCCACTAACCTCAAACACAGGCTTAGCATTGTTGTACACAGACAGGATGTGGGTGATGCCATTCTTAGACAGACTTTCTCTGTTTTCTGCATCTGGGACAAAGAGAAGAAGAATACATCTCATCAGAGTCTTGTCAGTGAGTTCCACACAAACCACTCTGACCAGTTACATTGTAAGCTGCTGCATAGGCAGGTCTGTGAGCTGTTTACTGTCCTGCAACATCATTTGGTACAGTTAGGCCTGTGGTCACTTGCTCCTGTCACTTGAACTAATTTTAGCTATTATGCTTGTGCCATCGTGCCGAGCCATCTTCGCAGCAGCTAAAGTTAGAAAGCTGCAAATGCCACATTAAATGGGAAGGGGTTGTTCCAGGCCAGGGTGTGACACACTAACAACTGTTGACTCTTATTTTATTTGAAGCAACACCTTCTAGCTTCTTAATTGTCTTTTGTTAACAAATCATGTATATCTTTTTCCTCTGAAATCTACATTTGACAAAAGAACAACTTTCAGCTACAAAATCTGATGTTTGATAGCTAAAACCTTATGTTATACTGTATAAGGCACAGCAATTAAATTAAAAACCATTCACAGTGAATATGGGCAAAATGCAAGGTTTTTTGTAAAACTTTTTCTATCATTTGGAAGAATACTGTGTGCTGCATTAAAATGCCAATAAAATGAAGCAATATATTTAATACTAATAATAAAGTGTTGCAATACTATACTGTGTCAATCCCCCCCACCTCTCATTCCTACATGCATTTATGGCCTATAATGGTGGCCTTCTGCCTTTGGTACTGAAAGCCTGGCCCGACCCAGCTACCCTGTATGTATCAAATTTACAAACATCAATTCAAGTTACGTCACGTTTGTCTTACCTCTTATGTTCCCAAGGTAGAGCCCATCGACAACCTGTGAAGGAGCAGTCACAGACATGTTGCATTCAGGTTAGATATTCATTACAGCCCAGCTTCAAAAGCTTCACTTGAGAGGAACAAAAGTCCCAGATTGAGCCAGATTGGATTTAAGGCTTAAGAACCAAGTACCAGCAAAGGAAACATTCCCTACAGCCATACAAGGCCTGAAGCAACGATGCATGATTATCAGGACAAAGTGTTGAGTGGCAAGCAGCCACTGAGTGTTGCTGTACAACTTTGGTACCAGTGCCATGAAGCAGCAGTTGTCTGAAGATTATTAAATACTGGATTCACACTAATAAAATGTATGACTAACACAGCCTGCACATTGTTATGGCAATTAAAAATGTAAATTCTGATGACCAATTTATCTGCTTATGCAAAGTCTTTTAAGGACGAAATTAAAATGTACTGGCCATACTTTAGTGTCTCCGGTTTCAAAGACAAAATTTTCTAAACATGTTGTTTTAAAATGTATTTTCACTTTCTATTTACTAACTAATATACTGGGCATCAATGTAATTTTGCAAGTGAACTTCATTAAAGTAAATGGGAATGTCATGGAATCATAATTGGGCAGGCAGATACAAATGTTGAGCAAACTTGAAATAGAGTAAAACAATGTTGTAATAATCTATTGATTTGTCCCTTAGAATAAAGTTTCATGTGCTCCTCATCTGAAACTCAGAGGTCATGGTCAGCCACAGCAGGCCTGGCAAGGATTCAGTGCCTTGCTTTCGGGCACTTCAGCAGGGTGGCTGCAGGGTGTTTCAGTAGAGTAAAAACAAGCCTTCCGGCTCAGGGCCAGTCTTTCAACTCATCGTACCAACCTGCTGTTTGGAGTATAATCATTTGCATCTACCATAACACAAACAGATTAATTCATCACAAATCTATAAGTCACAGCTGCGCCTATGATTCCTGTCTATGTAACATTAGCCGTGGCTTTTGAAACCAACTAATGTTTTGAAATGTCACCAGACTTGGTTTTAGCTGTTGACACATTACTGAACCATTCAAAAGGTGAACTGTGTGCTGCACTTTAAACTTCTGCACTCAATATCCAACGTGCATTCTTTGATTTATTTACATAGCCTAACATATCAGCGTGTGACAGAGTAAAACATCTGATGTAGGAGAGGCACGAATCCACCACAAAACAGCCACAGAAAACAACGTAACACCGGAACATAAAACAAAATCAAAGCCTACCTTATTCATTCCATTGCCCATGATTACTCTGAACCAGTCTGCGATGAGCTACAAGACTTTAATATCTAGAACTGCTACGATAAGTTAACATGGATATTGAATCCACAACGCCAGGCTGAACTGACTGACTTCCAGCCTATAAAACAGTGGACAACCTACGCTTGAGTCGCTATGTTTGTCTTCTATTCCACAACATTACTAAGTCCCACTACCATGACTAACACACTAGTGTTATTAATTCAGCCTTAACCTCGTCTCAGCTCAGCACCAACTACAGTTCCGTCATGCTGTATCGTCTTCCGGATTGTTTTGACGTGAAACAACTGCAGCTGCGGGTTCATCCGGTAAGTGACATCACACAGCATGTTGCAGTCAACTCGTCAGTTCAGCTGTAGGCTACTTTCCCAGCCTTCATTGTCGATGGGAGGTCTGAAATGCTCGTGCATTTAAACCATACACATAGAGTCTGGGATTTACACGAGCATATTATAACAAAACATATTTTGCAACACTAACTCGGAATATAAAGATGAAGTCGCTCATCCATAAAATTGGCAAAAACGGAATCCCTTTTGTAATCCCAATAAAGGCCTACCCACCCCCCATATGTGTTGTTTCGAGTGTATGTAATATTGATTAACATAACAATTACTTATAATTGTCACTGACAAAGAACAGTTCAATTCAAGCTTCCATCATTATACAAAGTCAATACCAGGAAAGTATGCTTTTGTTAACCTACAGTTCTTTGCATGTTCAAAGGTATACCCAAGAGCGTAGGTTTGTTTTCAGAAGTCAGGGTGGCAATGAAATAAAATAAATAAATAAATGCATTTATTTTACTGCATTAATATACATTTAAACCAATCGAGCAAAAAACATGCTATGATGAAACTGTTTATTGTGCTTTCCATGATCTATTGATTCCAAATAGAAATTATATATCCTACTTAAATCATTTTTCATACAGCGTCTTTTAGGACAATATTGAGCCTAATTGTAAATTAAAATGTAGATTAACCTAAAATGTATTCCGCAGTACCTTGTCCTAGCCCTGATTAATGTCTACAGGAGTCCCCACAGCCTCCACTAATAAAGTAGGGCAGCCTGTATGTAGCCTGGGAGGCCAAACCCAAGTCAAAAATAGTATGCTGCTGCTCGTTAAACTCATTGCTTTGAGTGCACAGTAATAACTGTAGGTGACTCAACATTTTTATCAACTCAGATTTTCTCTCATCCGATCCGTGGTGGTTGGACAGTAAAAGGACAATGTTCAGAAACACTGATGAGGAAAATCAACCTGAAACTGTTAGTGAGGGGAACATGTTGCGCCACCCCTGGTGGAAATTACACTCATGGGTATACCAATTCTTGATAAACACTACACACCGACCTAGTTTTCAAATCACCTTCAGATGACTATGTGGTCAGATTTTGGTTACATTTGTCAGGGATTCACTTTCATTAAAAGCTAAACTGAATCAGTTAGCTTAGCAGGCCAGTGTAAAGTGTCCCTGGCCACCTATTCAAAAAACATTTTCTATGACCCAAGTCACACTGTTACCCATAAACTGACCACCTGGTACACACACTGACAGTTAAACTTGATGAAATTACAGTCACTTATTTGCTGATAGAGCTAATGTTTGTGGTAAACTTCATCATTAACTTAACTAAAATAATTAACATTCACTTTCTCCTTTTAAAGAAAATACTTTGGGCTAAATGTCAAATAAACTAGTGTATGTAACAGATCACATGAATAAATGTAGTTAGTTAAAATCATCTCATTAAATTTGATGTCTCATCCTTCCCCATTTCTGATATGAACCAGTCATTTATTGTAAAGGCATTATTTATGTAGGAAGCACAACGTTGACACAACTGAAATGGATACGTTTTTATCAGTTTAATCATTTTTATTCTTTGTTCTATAATACACAATGACCTTAAGAGGAAGAGGTCTTCCAAAATGCACAGACTGAGGTAATGTGGACAATTGATAAATACAGAAATATAGGTATTCTTGTATCTTTGAGTTGGTCTGCCTTTATTTTCAAGTATGTGTTATGGTCCTCTGGGTCCTTTACTTTTTCCACTGCTTGTTTTCGTAGTCCCACTTGGATGCAAAGCCCTCCACTGGGTTCATTCTCATGTCCAACACCCTCTGCAGCTCCTTCTCTTTGTACTCGGCCTCAAATGTGTGTGGGACAGGTCCATACACTGCAAAGAGAAAATACCAAATGTGTCAAGTAATGGGCTTAATTAGACTGCAAGCAATTAACAGTGTAATAAAGATAATTGCATTCCTCTCTGATTGAATTGATTATATTTGGAAAACAGAGGCATCACTACATCATATTTTACAACAGATTTATAGGCACATCATTGCCAGTCTTGCAGAAGACATACCATACTTTCTCTGCCAGAGCACAACCAGACCAGTGAGGCCGATTAAGAAGAACATCCCTCCAACAACAGACTTCCACTCTGACGATCCCTGGTTCATCTCAGCAAAGCTCTGTTTGAAGCTGATGCGGTACACTGAAAATTGGAAACAAAATCTAGATAATGAAAATTATAAGAGGAAAAATGACTTATGACCATTAACACATTACTACATTAATTCATACAATATTTGCTGATAAAATCAGTTTGACTAATAGATATGAACGTTACAGCATCTCAGGGAAAAGAAAAAAAAAAGCATAGTGCAGTGCAGTTGGATCCTACATGCAATCTTCTCCTCATTAGAAAGTGCAGCCCAGGAGCCCATCTCCTTCTCCTTCAGGGACTTCTGCTCTGGACTCAGGGTCTGCACATAGCAGATGTCCGGGAGGGGATTCTCCCGCCTGTCAAAGTAGGCAGGGAGAGTGTATTCCTCTACCTTAGCAACACCTGCAGGGGATGACACAGAAGTACTCATCAAATAAGTTTTGCTAACACCTAATGCCTTCATTCGTTTCAACCTTCTCTGAAATGTCATGTGTGCTCTAAGACTAAAATGTCATTTGAATCTTGGTCCATATCATCTACAGTATTCCTCAGCTTCTGAAAGTAAGCTGCTCTTTTAGTCTAACTCTGAATCTTGTCAAAAATATTGTGAGATAATTAGAATATTTGCTGAAATTTAGATAAAATATAGATGTTTTGTTGCACATGATAAACTCAGCAAAACCCCTCTCTGGTTAAATTACTCTGTAACCTAAAACCACACTGGAGGTTAGTTATGAATGGTTTCATTAGTTAATTAAATTTAACAAAGAACACACAAAGTTTGCTTAGATTTGGTTGAGGATGTGCTAACCCATGAAATCAGCTGGTGTGGTGTTTCCTTGTGATGAAAACTAAAACACTTTCAGCCCTCCATGGCACATTACTTCCTGTTGCTGACCTAGTACTTAATATATACACAACATTCAGTATGTCACTTTATATTTCTACATATATTAAAAAGGTACATGCCATCACTGAATAGATGCCTGCCAGTCCAGCTAAAAGTATATGTACTTGCAGTAGATTGACACAAGAAACTATGCTGATACAAACAATTAAATAAGCTGTGCACTGGCACATTGAAATGTTATTCTGGCTGGAAAACATGTTTACAGGCAATCTAACTTGAGCAAAGTGCCAGATGTACATAGCTAAGGTGTCAGGTAGTGATGAGACAGGAAGAGAGATAAAGCAGGTCCTTTGCACCAGCCAGACTCACATTAAAGGATGGAATTGTGTTGTTGGGACTTTGATGGGGGTAATAGTTTTATTAATAGTTACCACTTAATTGGATAATTTAGGGAGAAAAACATTTTCATTGAGTTCTATCCCCACCTTAAGCAGATTTGCTGAAGAACTTGCGTTACTCTAAAATACATTCAACAATGACTTGCATTTTGAGATTTAGCATTCTGAGATAAACAAACCTCATGGGTCACTGGGGATTCTTTCAGAATAACATGCTTTTTTTTGCTCTTTGACTCCAATGTAATCAATGTAGAAGTCTCAAAAGTGAAAAGAATGATTATATGAAGCATAAATTCTATCTTTTGTTATCCCCCCTGTCAAAAATAGAAAATACTCCATGTTATTATAAGTCATGCTTACCATGTCCTCCACGTACACAGACAGATGTGGAAATGGCACGTTTGCCAACAAGACTAAGGGCTCTGGTGGCAAGCATTCTGTGGAAAACGTGATATGAGAGATATTTGCAAACTCATTACGCACATTTGCATATATTTAAACACATCGGCATGTTTACACATCCTCCTTACAATTCTTTTGATCTGTCACCAGACGTTTTCTAATGTTACCATGAAAAACGACCCTGACCAAGTCACGCAGCTCGCATAAAAAAATCACTAACTATTTACTTACATGTAAGTTACGTTGACTTATTGGTGTTGAGACTGTGTGTCCAAACCAAAGGTCTAGCGTTAGCTACATCGTATTGCTAAGCCAATGTTAGCGTTAGCTGCAAACACAAGGTCATGGCGCCCGGGAAAAAGAATCACAAAAATACCAGTTTCTTTGAGACAATATAGTACAATTCAACACGTTCCCATTGACAAACTGCATTCATATGAGCCCATGGCAGACCACTGTAACATTTACTTCCTACGCAACACATCTGCCTTCCCGAATCTGATGCTAGAAGCTAACGACAGCAAGCCGGTAAGTTATCGGTAGTTAAGTTAGCACGTCCTAGCTCCGACCGTTCTGACAAAGTCATTTAGACACAATGGTTTATCTCGGTTAAAATACTCAATTAATGTAGGGCAATTACTTACACTTTTAATGTGTATAATGTGATGTATATCTATATGGTTAGAAAGATGCTACTAATTATTTAAAAAAAAATATATATATGTATTACCTGGTGTCTTATTCTTGCTCCCGTCCGCCGATGGCCTAAAAGGAAGTAAGATGGTGAACGGAAATACGTAAGTTACGTTACCAGGACAGTAATGATCTCGTTTTACCACATTGCCGTTCTGATTTACGGCACCGCCGGTGCTACAGAAACGAGTGTAAGGTGGAGGTAGGATTAGCTCCTATGATTTCGTGACACTGAGTAATTCATCTAGCATTAAAAAGACTGTTGTGTTTTTTTGCTGATTGTAAAGTTTACATGTACGCGTTAGAAGAAGGCATAGCGTCAACCACATATTCTGGCAGTAAGGTGACTGCTGAGGTAGATATCTACTTTTCTCCGTGCATTATATGTAACGTTAGCTAACGGTAGCAGGCAGCAGCCCCTTCTCATCGTGTAGCCACTCAACTTCTCTGGCAGGGTCTGTCTTCCCAACGATTCTGACGATTTTCTTATAAACATGCCTATTCAGCTGACAAGTCAGGCTTACTGTAAAATGGTTTTACATGCTGCCAAGTATCCTCACTGCGCCGTGAATGGATTGCTGGTGGCAGAAAAAACGAAGGAGAAAAAGAAAGACAGCCACAGTGAACCAGTCCTGTGTGTGGACTGTGTGCCGCTGTTTCACGGTACTCTAGCTCTGGCACCGATGCTAGAAGTAGCATTAACACTGGTAAGTAGCTGTCAAGTAAATTCACTCAGTTGCAAGTTTATTGGGTACGCTTATCTTGAACTAATGTAGTTTAATACAACAGTCCTGCGAGACAAGAGTTTAGTTTTAGTTGAAACTGCTTATAGGGGTTTTGCTTAAACTTCATGGTCATTTGGTAGGCTGTAGTTTGTTGTGCTGTTGAACTGTACTGCGTTATGCTAACATGCGTTTTTAATATTGTGTTCCCATTATTTATATCAGTGAGGGTAGACTAAATATTAGAATCACCTCTCAGTATAACGAAATACACTTAAACAGCACCACAAACGACAGCTTTCAAAATTATAGAAAATCATAAGGTTGAATTAACAGCTCTTTAAAGCAGTTTCAACACAAACGGAACATTATAACCTTTATAAACATAGGGTTAATTGCAGGGCAGTTTAGATTACATTCGTTTTAGATATGCGTTCCTAATAAACTGGACACTCTGTAGTTCCATATCCATTCATGTAGTTGTTTCTCTTGTTGAAAATGAATTCGGCCTGACCTCTGCTGTCCTTTCATGTTGGCTCCACAACTCCTGCTCCCATCTCAGATCGATACTTGGTGTAAAGAAAATAATTATGTGATTGCTGGATATTATCAAGCCAATGAACGCACAAAGGATTCAAGGTAACAGACAATGAAATGGACACTAACAACCTGCTGTTTCAGGACAACATCCAGTTATAAACCATGCCCCAAACTACTCTGGACTCTGATACACTACATTTTTGGTCCTCTTTCTTGCAGACCCAACCAAGTTGCAGAAAAAGTGGCTGCCAGGATTTCTGAGAACTTCAGTGAAGCAGCAATTATTATGGTAATACAAAATCATTTAGGCAGGTGTTGATGGACTATACTGGTGGTTTTACATGTTTTTGTTCCATTGACCTCAAGTTATATAAATACTGAACTGCTGACTTTCCAAAGCATGTGGTGCATTTTAAACAAATATGTTCATCCTTCCAGGCAGCCACTGGTTTTAGTTCAGTATAGTATCAAAAATCTATTGAAAATTGATTAGCTCCACTATCAGGGATTTGATATTTAGCTGTAGACCATTGTTGAATCTAAAAATGAACATTGTGTACATACATTCAATCATTCAGACATGTTTTTTTGGTATGTTCTTGCAACGATTAGGCTGCTCTCAATCAGCAAAATGATATGTTAATAATGCACAGACAAAATGTATGCAGTTGGCTGCCTGGAATGTGTTAGAAACACAACCAATCTAAAATGCTATAATATGCTTTAAAAAAATGGTTAGCAGCAGTGTAAATTATAGAGAATTAGTAGTGATTTCCCTAAAACATGCAAAGAATTGGTCTGGTCCTGTAAAGCTATACATAACAGGTCTGTCACAATTACCTCCAATCTCAACAAGATCATAGCCACTAAATCCCTTGTCATTTTCTGTTTTTGTTTTGGTTTTTTTTCCCCCTCAGGTGGACAACAGTAGATTAACAATAAGCTGTTTTGAGCCCATTGTGCTAATCTATGATCATCATGAAAACAAGTGGAAAAGCAGAGAAGTAACTTTGTAAGTGTCTCTGTGTTAAGAGCTTTTTCACTGTATGGACTGTGTGTGCACCTCAACCACAGCTTCTGGCATACAAGCTGCCTGTGTTCTTTCATTAACTTACAATAATTAGCAGCATACATTGTATAGATATGTTTTAGGCGTTTAGCCAAACTGATGTTTTTGTCCGTCTTCCAGTGACTGTTTTGAGGACTGGAGCGAAGCACAGAAGATCACATCTGCTCTGCTCGAGGGAAGGTCCTACGAGAACTTGATTGACTTTGACAACCACTTGGATGATCTAAGGAACGACTGGACCAACCCTGTGATCAACAAGTCCGTCCTGGATCTGTGCTAAGACCCTCAGTCAGGAGTGCCCTGGACATGCACACAAATATTGCTGCCATTTCAGCATGCGTGATGCTACTTATCATGTAGCACAGGAGTACAAAAATGCTGAACTCGTAGTCTTTGTTCCTTCAAAAGACTCCCGTACTGACGGGAACTTGCGGAGCACTGACCAGCTAGGCCAAAATCTCAAGGGCAAGCGCCATATGTGCACTGTAGGCATGTGTTCACCTTTACAAGGTGATACTGAGGTGATGAAGGCAAATATGTTTTTGAATGCAACTTAAATGTTTTTTCTGCAATGGTTTGTGTTTATTCTTAGTTGTGTGCATAAAGTTCAATTCTAGAGTATTTGATCTATTTTTTTCATCTTAAATTTTACAGCCAGTAGCCATATAGCGATCAAGTTCTAAATGCTAAAAAAAAATTTAGACGATGATTGTACTACTGAGATATGATATATGTTCTTTATTAAATTTCTAGTTTGTTTTAAGCCCTGAAACAAAATTCACACGTAGAACTGTAGTCTGAAGATGTTTGAGGGCAGTTTAATTCAAAAACACTCAAAAAAAATGTATCGCTGACATTGAACCAGAGAGACTTTTTAAGGTTTTGTCTCAACAGGCTATATGTCACATGCCAACTCGAGTCCTGTAGATGCACCAGCAACGATAACGGGATTATTGACTCAAGAGCTTTGACTTTTAAATAATTGATGCTTACACAAACATTTCTGTGATGCACATGCACACTGTTATTGTCACTGGTGCGCTTCAGAATGTCATTCTGGGTGATATACATCTTGGAGTATTGGCCTTTGATTGTTGCTCTGGAGGATTTGTTCAGAAATACAATACACTGAATCAGATCACAGTAATGCGTGAATTTTGTTTTATGTTGGATATGTATTTTAAGAATTAGGTAATAGTATTTATTTCTACTTAAATGATGACTAAATCCTACTATTTAATCATGCTAAAAATTTAAATATTTAATGTGAGGATGCAGAACTACCTTTTTGTATTTGAGATTAGAATTAATCGATAAGAGCTAATTACTTAAATAATTGTGTGGACGTTACATTTTTTTACAGAAATTTTATGAACTGAATGTACAATGAAACCAACTTTTGAAATTATTCAAGTCTTTGTCAGACTCGTCATTTTTGTAAATTATTTTGCTAGGTGTCTTATACCACTGCCTTGACATTTTAGAAAAGGTTGATAAAAGTTTGGAAACTATAACTTGCCAGCTTCAGGGCTGCAGCTTTTCTTTGGTTTAGTTTTGTATGGCTAAAAGTTTGCCAATCAAGGATTGTATTGATGGCTTTGCTGCTATATCAGTAACATGTGTTTCAGGGTCATATGTTACTGTTATCTGCTCAGAACTGGTAAATTGGAAAATAATATGAAAATAAATATGTATGTAACTAACATGGCAAAGTAGAAATACAGAAAAAGAATGGCAATAGATATAGAGTACTTTATTAATCCCAGTGGGAAATTGCAATCATTACTGAAGTCACAGCAATTGCACACACCTTAAACTTCATCTCCTCTAAATAATGAAGTTAACAAACTAATCAGATTTAGACCCTTCCTAATCTAAAACGAGTCTAGATGTTATTTCCTGCCATGCCCTGTGCCCTTGATGTGCCAAGTGATGATTCACAGTGCATGTTAAAATAACCAGGAAGCTAAGCTGACCTTTTCTCACTTACACTTAATGTTTTCTCTTGGATGGCCTTCTGGACCTTCCTTGTGTGTCTTGACAAACTATAACATCAAAATGCTACTTATACATTAACACATCAATAATAATAATATATAACATTATAACAATTTTACTTTTGGATGGGGACATTCTGCATAATGAGTACTTTTTATACTTTATATAAATTTTGCTAATAATACTTTAGTACTATTAAGTAAAATTATGAATGCAGGAGTATGGTACTTCTACCTAAGTAAAGGATACCTTCTGCTAGCTAACTTTGTAAAACCCTATCAAAGGCAAACTTGTGAGAATAATAAATACTGCAAACAATATTGAAACAGATCTGACAAGTGCAGAAATGCCAGATAAAACTCTCAGTTGGGTAACATTCATGGTGAAAGAATCAGAGGCGTCCTTCTCTTTATCGCTTGGTGAATATTGCCACCTAGTGGCGCTTGCCTGCAACTGTTGTTGCTGTCACATGACCCACTTCTTCCTTCCGGGCCAGACAAAGCTAAAAAATTGAGGAATGGTTAATGTCGTCATGGACAACTGTCCCGTAACGCGTCAGTAAACAGCCTTCAAACTACAATTTCTCTAAAGTTTCAGATACGCCAAGTGCGGGGAATTACATACAAAGACACCGAGGTTATTAAAATGAACAAAACGGTACAAAGTGCTCACCGCGCGGTATTAATCGTCTGTTGATGACGAGGTTGTCTTATCCTGCCCATACTTTGTAGGAGCCTGCAGCGCGGGAACTACTAGCAGTGTAGATGTGAGGGTAAAGTTTTTGAACATAAAATCATCTAGGCGAACAGAAAGCTATGGATCCCTCGGAGGTAGAGTTCCTCGCCGAGAAAGAGATGGTGAAGATAATACCAAATTTCAGTCTAGACAAGATCTATTTGATCGGGGTAAGTAAGTTAGTTGTGTTTGTCAAGACGTATTTTACACCGTAAAACCAGACCAGATACTGATAACTCACATAACGTTAGCCACATCAGCTCAGTAGTTATCTTTAGCATATGCCAAACCTTACAGTATGATGATGAATTGTCATATATTCAGGTTTTCACACGTACTGTATACTGTAACGTCAATACTTTAAGCCAAATCACCAGCTGTATTCACACAACGCTAATGTTTGTATGCTAATGAAGATGGGAGTCTGTGTGGGAATAAAATCTGGGTCTTTCTGTCCTCAGGGGGACCTCGGTCCCTTCAACCCCGGCCTGCCAGTTGATGTTCCTGTGTGGCTGGCCCTTAACCTGAAACAGAGACAGAAATGTAGAGTTGTTCCTCCTGCGTGGATGGATGTTGGTAAGATAATACAGTGTATACAGGTCTGTGACATGTTTTTAAGTGGCCAGGATATTTGAATACTTTTAAGGTTAGAGGATAGCTGTTAACTTAAATTCTGAATCTGTTAACCGGTTAAATTGCAATCTGCGATTATATCTGGTATCCTTGGAAACTTTGGGATCTCCACTAGAATTTGCAATAAACTTCTTTTTGTTGGTTTGATTCATGCTTACCAAGCAAAATGGCTTTTATCACTGGTCTGAGGTCTGGCAGGGTTTTATGAGGTTAAACCTTAAACCTGCTTCTTCACACCTTTCACATAGAAAAGTAAAGTTCTAAACGCAGGGAAAATAGTATCACTTTTGGGACTATTTTGCCATGTTTGTACTAATACTACTACTACTTTCTGGCCATGTGATTCATTAAATTGAAATCATATTGTGCAGAGAAACTGGAGGAGATGCGAGAGCTTGAGAGGAAAGAGGAAACCTTTACGCCTGTTCCCAGTCCCTACTACATGGAACTGACCAAACTGCTACTCAACTAGTGAGTCATATAAACTTAAGTAATCCCCATGCAGAAATTGTGCATAATTGTGCTCGTGGTGTATATAGTAATTAAACAGTTTGTGAAAATGCTCCCTTATTGTCTGCGTATGTTGTGTGTGTCTGCAGTGCGTCTGACAACATCCCTAAAGCAGATGAGATCCGCACGCTGGTCAAAGACATCTGGGACACACGTATTGCCAAACTCCGCCTCTCCGCCGACAGCTTCATCAGTCAGCTGGAGGCCCATGCCAAGGTAAAACTGATGACAAAGAATCATACACTGAGCATTTACTTTCTGCAAACTGTTAATAGGATATTGTAGAGCTGAAACAGTTAGTCAAATAATTGATTAGTCGATCTACAGAAAATTTTCATTTTGATTTGCTGGTTTTCTTACTCCACTTATAGTAAACTGAATATGTTTTGGTTTTGGACTGTAGGTCCAAAAAAACAAGCAATATGAAGACATTACCTTGGGCCCTGGGAACGTGTGATGGGCTTTTTTTTTTTTTTTTTTTTTTTACTATTTTCTATTTTATAACACTAACCGATTAATTGCAAAAATAATCGACAGATTAATCAACATTAAAATAATCGTTAGTTGCAACGCTAGGATATTGGCAACATAGCTACATACATGTACAGTCTCATTTTAAATGGCCACTGGAGGTTGTATTGAAATTGAAGGAAAAGCACCTTGAAATTGATTTTGTTCTCTAAAGAGCATCTTCAAGTGATGAAAAGGTCTGAATATTCATCAGGTAAACTTGAACCTTGGAGCGCTTTGATTGTTTCCTTAACTGGATTAACAGCCATGGTCACAGTGTCTTGCAAAATAATTGGGATTATCCTTTTATCCTCTCATCTTGTGGCCCTACTGCTTCCTGTTTCGCTGTCATATTAAGATCCAGCAGATATGAGCACAAGCGTTCGCAGCAGTCATTCGAGAAAGAATGTTATTTTTACTTGTTTAAAACTGAGTCTCCTGTCTCACTCTGCTTCCTTCCCTCTATAGCTGGACAACCTGACTCTGATGGAGATTAACACCATACGAGCATTCCTTCTTGACTCTCTCAACTGCATGTACAAACTACGTTCCAATTTGCAGCCTGGTTCAAGTAAGGGACAGTTCATGGACTATTGATCCACAATATCAGGGCCTGCTGAACAGGTTTGGATCTTGTCCCAAGAATTTGAATCCACAAGATTTATGTGACTGGCTGATTTTTACTCAGCCTTTTTAAGGGGTTATATTTTTTTTAGGGAGACATGCGTAAATCTGTATCTGTTCATGTAGTCTTTATATGTATCTGCTGTTTGAAATATGCGCATATTTAATTTAATTTAGGATGCTCACTGTAGTTTAAAACTGCCACCATTTTTGTATATCTCAATAAGTGACAAAATAAATGTATTTGTGTGTATGTCTAGGGTAGTGTACTTTTTTAAAATTTATTTTTCCCCCCTACAATTTTAGATTTGTAATCGTGGTGTCGAATAATCATCATTATGTTTGTATCCCATTTGTTATTCTTCCTCTGCATATTTCAGAGCGTTCTACATGAGTGCTGTATTGAGGTTCGCCTACCAAATTGTGGTAGAAGAAAGCTTATGCAAACCTTTCTCTACTTCCATGCATACGTACAGCAGACATGTGATAATGTTTGTTATAGAGCTAAAACGATTAGTCGGCTAAGTAATTAGTTGACCAACAGAAAATTGAACAATTATTTTTATAGGACGGTTTTACTTAATTATTTTTATAATTGATTCATTGTTTGACCCACTGGTGATTAGTGAGCTGCTGGTTTCAGCTTCTTCAGTGTGAGTGTTTTCCACTTATCTCAGTTTTATGTAACTGTTGGCTGGACAAAACAAGACATTTGAAGAAGTCACTGTGGGCTCTTATTTTTCACTTTTTAAAAAAATCAAAAATAATGTGCAGATTAATTGATAATAAAAATAACTGTTAGTAGCAATCCTAGTTTGTTATAGCAAAGGAACAACTGTGTGGCTCAATTTTAGGATGAAAGAAATGGCTACCTAGTAGTATAAGATTAGTTTAGCATGCAGGGCAATCTCAGGGGCAAGGTAAGCAAACATTTTCAATGCTGCCGTATTAAAAAATACAGCAACAAGGGGTTCCTTCTGTTTTGTTCTTTTTATTATTTTACAGAATAGTAATGTATAAAAATTTAAATAATTTAAGTCCTTGTGGGGACATTTGCCCTGTATTTGATCCATCTTAAATATTTAAGAGCAGTGAGGAGCTGCAGCACAGCGTCCCAGGACCAACTCCAGTTCTGAGGTCAGTGCTTAAGTGGAGGGCAACAGAGGAACTTTTAAAACCTAAAATGCCTTGTCTTGTGGGGTGGACGGAAGCCCACATTGTTTCCAAGACTCATTACAATTTTAATCTATAACCAGTGACAATATTGGTTGAGTTGGAGTTGGAGTTATGCCTTCTTATTTTTTAAATACATGGATGTATGATTTTAGTGTTCTACCCTCCCATGAAATTGCCCACCTACCAGCACCCACAAACAGACAAAGGTTGATATTTAACATTTTTGAAATATTTTATTTTCTTTTTTGTCTGAAATCACAGCCATATATTCATAAATACCTAATTACTACATTCAACAAATAATATATTACATTACAATGAATTCAAACAAGTACATTTTAAAAACAGGATTTCACAGCATCTAGACATCCTCCACTGAGTAATGGGGCTATTGCATGGGCGTGCGTGGGTTGGAGACTGGGAGGCTGGGTAAGGGGCTCACTGTACTGCACCTTCCTCCCCAGGTCATTGGCAGCTTACCTCAGCATGCGTACTCCCTCATTAACTGATAGGCTGCGCTCTTGGCTCTCTTCTGCTCTGTAAATATGACAGACTACACTCTGTATCCACTTGATCCTCTGAACTGGCTTGGGCCTCATTTAGAAAAAGGTCACATGATTAAATTGATTCTCTGAGATGCATTTAGATAAAGGAATTCTGTGTCTGTTCTTGACATGGACATATTTGAAAGGTGTAAGACATACAGTAGATGCTTCAATGTAAAATGTAAAGTCCCTGATCACTGATGTTATGTGTAGAATTTCCGTCATATGGACTGCAACTCATTCACATGCTCCCAAATTCTTGAGGCACTTGTAATTAATATACTGTATGTATGGGGTAGTTGTGCTTCAGTCCTTTTTTATAAATTAACTTTATGCACATTTTATTCACAAGTTTATTAAATTTTTTACTTTAAAATACTGAAATCCCCCACCCTTTTCACACCAACCATTCCACCACCATAACTTGTGCAGCTGGGGTAAAACTCCTTAAATTCAAAACAATGATCTATACACCTCGTAGATGGTCATTGGGGTCTCCAATCGCACATGCGACCATAAGGTTGAGGCAACACGAGTTACAGGGTAGAAAGTCAGTGTTAAACATGTGGCTGAATCTCAGGGTGGAGCTGACAAGGAGGATGAAGGGCAGGCAGAGGTTGTAAACAGGTATGAGGCCAGGTAAATCAAACCTATCTGATTTTATATGTACTAGGAAATGCCCAGTTTGAATCTACTTTTTGTGTGATTTCCAGTCTGTTATTTATAACATGTTGGCAACTTTGGATAGTAAGGGTCCTAAATGCAGTAAGGACGTGAGTTGGGGCCAAAGGTATTCAGCAGTGGAAGATGGCCATTCTGGTTTGAATGTTTTTGTTGTTTTGCAACTCAGCTTAAAATTAAGAATCCAAAATGCTACCATTTTTCATTTTGGCACTAGGTCTTCTCATGGCTGCTGATAAGGGCTTGATCTTGTAAGGCATAACATTATGCAAACCGTCATTGTTTGAGTCCAATGCTATATTAATGTCATACAAAGCGAAGTGAAAGGTCCAATGATAGAATAAAGCATCAAGAGCCAGTTTCATCAGCTGGCTGCCTAAGAGACTCTTCATGTCTTTACAAAATAATCAAGTACGTCAAGTGACCAATGTAAAAAAAAAAAAAAACAACAAAAAAACTAATTATGTCACTGTGGGTCTCAACTGGTTTCTGTATGAGAATATCACAAGTTAACTAGTCATGCCAGCAGCAGTGTGTTGAAATGGGCATTAAAACAGAGAGACACATGTTGCTGTGAAGGGAGGGGGATGAGAGGGCAGGAGCCATGTCTTACGACCTCTCTCACGAAAGTAAGCTTTGCTGAGCTCAGACGCCAGATGAGGTGGCTGTGGCTAGGTGCCAGGAGAGAGTAAGAGGAGGAGTGTATCCTGTTCTCTCTCACTCTTTTAAATGTCTCAAAATGAGCTGTTCTGGCCAGCAGCAGTACAAACACTAAAAGCAAGGCTTTCTTTTCCAACCCAAAAAAGCATAAACATATAAAAATGGCAGGCTTTTTCTTTTAAAAGAACAATGATTAAAGTAATAAAAACATACAAAATTCTTTTAAGTCTTCATATTATGTACAATACAAGGCTGAAGCACCTTTTAAAATTCTTATTCTCAAATTTTCTATTTCGAAATAAAACATTTCCTTAATTCTTTCCAAAAATGTGCATTTTCTAAGTTCTTCCCTAATTTGAACAGTTCTTTGTTGTAACACAGTACCACCAGGTAGTTCTTCAGCTTTTATTCTTAAGTGCATTTCCAGTTCAAAAGCTCATGTGGCCACTGTGATAAAATCAGTCCCAACTGGCCAGAAGCCTTTGGAGCGTTCAAGTCTCTTGATGACACCCCTCCTGGGGTAGCTGCTCCCTCATTGGCAGGATTGTCTGTTTAGCTGTGGCGGTGAGGGATGCAGGGACTGAACAATAGAGCAGCAGGGACTGAAGACTGTGTGAAAAGCAGGTGCATGTGTGTGTGTTGATCTTCAGGTACTCCTGCCCCATAATCTCGCTCATCTCGGGGTTGGCTACATTGGCACGCGTTAGTGGTTCGTGGCACAGTCCCTGGCCGGCCACAATCCAAAGACTGCCTGTCCTTCACTGTGTGGTCCTGTATCATCCATCTATCCATTCACTCCATTCACTCCATTCATTCATTCATTCATTCATTCATCTTATCTAGCCAGTCATATTCTCCTCCATGGAGCCATGTGGAGCAGGCCATGAAAAATAAACTCTGGTATGTCAGTCTGAAAGGGGAGGCGGCCGGGGGCCTGGGAGCCTGGGGGCCATATGGTCAGCGTGTTGGGGTCACCTGGGAGGGTAGCCCTTGTAATGGCCGCCTCTCGGCCAGTGTGTCTGTGGCAGCGTCAAACACTTCCTGAAGTGCTCCAGCTCTGCTTGTAGCTTCTCCCTTTCCACTGCCAGCTTCTGTCTCTGGGACATCAGCTCCTACATGACCAGGGTAGCAGAGAGGGAAGACAGAAAATGCAAAGTTAACACAAAATCATAATGAGGATTTAATTTCAGTTATATGATATCAATATGAACACCTCCCATTACGGCTCAGTGATGTTTAGATCTGATGACTGGGATGAAACTCTGTCACGGTGTTCATGAAACCATTATTAACTTTAATTCACAGTTTATATGGGAACATTATCAATTTGGATTATGAAAATATCTCTGGACAATAAAGGTGCACATGCTCCTGTACGTGGCCACATATTTCTTGGCAGAGCACCATGCAGTCATGGTACCTACCAAGGTTATTATAGTTTTTCATTTTTCATTAGTTTTTATTTTTTGTTTTCAATTTCAGTTTAGTTTTAATTAGTTTTTTAAAGCAGGTTTGCTAGTTTAGTTTAATTTTTTTTGAAAATGCTTAGTTTTAGTTTAGTTTTTATTAGTTTTTTATTTGCGTTTTTTTTTTATTAGGACTCTGGTGCTTTCTCCTGACTTTCGCTGGCGCCATAATGCCGTGGTGTGGATGGATTGGCAACACGTCACGGACCATAAGGTGCCGACAGCTGGCGTAAAACTGGCCCAGCTAAAAAATTGGAAGATAGAATTCATATACAACTGAAATACTAGGCTTGTGTAGTATGAAATAAATGGACAAAGGCGAAAACTAAGGACATTTTCTCTATAATTTTAGTTTGTTTTGTAAACACACAATGCAGTTTCAGTTAGTTATCGTTTTTTTGCAAAGACTCGTTTTTATTTTTATTTTTATTTCAGTTAACAAAATCTTTTTTCACATTTAGTTTTTGTTAGTTTTCGTTAACAATAATAACCTTGGTACCTACTGACCCCCATTGTTTGGGATACTGTGTGTTAACATGATTTTCAAAACCGCTTCTCTTGCCACATTATAGGCATTTGCAGTTTGTAACTTGTAATTTATGCACTGAATATTTGGCATCTTTGAATTCTGCTAGTTCCCTCATGTTGCTTGAAAACCTGCACTTCAAATAAGCATTTAAATTAATGATTTGCCAGTATAGCTGCCTGTTTCATTGCAATCTATTAACCTCACTTTGTAGTAGTGTGGTTTTTAAGCTATTTTGTCCAGCCTGTGTATGTACTGTGTATATTATGAAAATTATAAAAAATGTGTGGCAATGGAAGGGAAATGTGTAGGAGGTAGGTACTGATGAATCTGCGCTTAGAAATAACACAAAGTGAGTTAGAAGGCACAATAACAGCAGCGGTGTGTGTGCTTCTTACCCCCATACTATGAGACAGCTGCTCAGCAGTTAGACTGAGGTTGTAGTTCTGAGCTTCTAGTCTTCGACACTGGTTCTGCAACACATGTCGCTCCAAACTTTGCTCTAGAGGACAACACCGAATCAGAGAAAATGGGGGGGGGGGATAAAATAGAGAGTTGGCGGTTAGAGAAAAAAATTAAGCCTCTTTACAGAATCCATACCATGTGCTATCAGCAGCAGATGCTACAAGGCTAATTTACCACAAGCAGCTAGCACAGATAATACATCAGTGAAATTGATCAGATGGCTACTCAACTTATGTTGACTGAATTTCTGGTACAAATCCTGAACACATGTATTTGCATATAACTGAAGTATGTAGAGGGAGGATAAATACCACCCTCTAGTGACGAGAGAACGCTACAACAACTATCAAAAATCAAGTCTATTCATTTGTATTGACTTCAACCACCAAACAATATGTGATTGTCCACTACTGCTTTAAGATGAAAACATTTGATCTCAAAACACAATTTTTTACAAGAATAAAGCGAAACACTAAATGATGAACCTACACAATGAGATTCTGGTGGCTTTTACAGAAGTACGGGGCCAGAAAACCAGCAGACTGCTTACCTTCAACATATTCCTGATAAGCTTCAAATATAGATTCAATCCCCTGCCACTTGGAAGCAGGAGCCTCCTCTTCTTCCTCGTCCTCTTCTTCCTCAGAGTCCTCTGGACCAGACTGGTCCTCCCTCGTCCCTGAGGCCTCCCGGTGTAGGGCTACAGAGAAGTGCTGCCCATTGGGCTGAGGGTGTGAGTGTGAGAGCTGATGGGGAAATGAATGTGCATTTGAGTGAGATTGTGAATGCGGCTGTGGTGGCCGGCCAGGGGCGCTCTGAAGCTCTGGAATGTTGTAGTGAACAGACGACTCCTGGAGGTGGGACGACTCCGACATCCCCGTGGCTCCACCTAATGGAGAAGAGAGGGTTGGCGTATTTCATAAATTTTTATTAATTTCAATAGAAGTGACAGGATTAGTCGATTAATCTAGGGCTACAAATAATGATTATTTCCATTATCTGTTAATCTGCTGATTATTTTCTCAATTAACCGATTAATTGTTTGGTCAATAAAACGTCAGAAAATGGTGAAAAATATCCATCAGAATTTCCCAGAGCCCAAGATGACATCTTCAAATTGTTACCTTTGTCGGACCGACAGTCCAAAATCCAAAGATATTCAATTTACTATCATAGAAGTCCAAGAAAACAAGCAAATCTTCACATTTGAAGCAGTGAATCTTTTCGCAAAAAAACAAAAACAACGATCAACTGATAATCAATAGCTGCTGATTAATTTTATGTCGATCGACCGAACGTTTCAGCTCAATTTATCAACAAAAAAATTATCTGTTGATAATAGAGTAATCAATTAAGTTAATTTATTACGCAAAAATACCAAACATTTGCTGGTTTGAGCTTCTCAAAAGTGCAGATTTGCTGCTTTTTATGTTTTGTTTTATGTTGGTTGGACAAAGCATACAATTTGTGTCACCCTGTGCGCTGGGAAATTGTGATGAGCATTTTTCACTATTTTCTGACTAAATGATTCATTGATTAACTGGAAAAATAATGGTCATGGCTAACCTGTAGATTGTACCTCAGTCTTATTGCTGAAAAGTGTTCTCCCTAGTCACTATGCTGTCCTGTTGCCCATTAGTCACCATCACAGATGGCTTGTGCGGCTTACCTTTGTGTTTCTGCAGAGCCTTCTGAGTGGACTGAAGCACAGATTCGTGGAACTGCTGGGCAAATTCCTCCGGAGTGAAGCTGTCCCAGGGTTTGGTGCGTCCATTGACGCTGTGAAGGCCCTCTTTAGCCTGCAGGGGGTGTGGGGGCCGCAAGCTGTTCAGCAGGCTGGAGCTCCTCTTAGAGATCGGTCCCTCACTGGGCCCCCGGGCCTTGTCTGGATAGACAGCTGGAGAAGGGGGTTCCTTTGGTCTTAATGTGTCCCCAAGGGGTTTTGGATGGCCATTGGGGGACACTGGGCAATGTGAGGGGGGGCTCTGTGGTCTGACACTGTGGTGGTCTTCTGATTCAGAGGGAGGCTGGGCAATTGCAGAATCTGCAATCATTTGAACATGTGTTAATCATGATGAGGTCAAGATCCACATTACTACAGACGCTGCAGTTAGAAAGTGTAGTTACTTTAAATGCATCTCCCATCCATATACATTATACAAACGATGAAATACCACTCCAACTCGATACTTCAGGGATGAGAAAGTGTGTATGTGTATGTTCATTAGCATGTGTCTCACCAGAGATCTGGGCTGAAGGGCTCTTACACAGCGAATGAGGGGCATGTCTGATGGTATCCAAGGTTACGCTCTTTTCCTTAATGGCCTGAAGCAGCTCCACCACCCTTTCATTATCTAAGAGACAGAGAAAAAAACATAATGTGTAAATATTTGTAGCATTAGCAGTACTGTCTTAATGTATATTATTCACATTTACATAAGCACCTATTTGTCCTAGCGTGTGTGTGTGTGTGTGTGTGTGTAAAAGGAGGTTGAGTGTGGCCTGACAGCATGGGAGGCTGTGCGCTGCCATCTGTAGGCAGCAAACAGTAAATCAAGAGGATTAGACTAGGATCACTGTAAGCCCACTGCTGCCACTCCCAGTGTCTCGTCAGTGTGTGTGTGTGTGTGTGTGTGTGTGTGTGTGTGTGTGTGTGTGTGTGTGTGTGTGTGTGTGTGTGTGTGCAAGAGTCTACAAACAGAACCTTGACACAAGTCCACCTTTCTAACTAGGGCAATGTAAAGCATTACATTATGCATACACTGTTTAATATATGCTGCATATAATATAGGGGTTTGAGGTTGACATGTTCATTGTTTGACCCCTTTATGATTTCCTTTAAGGCTTGAGTCAACATGTTAATGAGAACGCAGTGCATGTAAAGCAGGCAGAGCTCAGCGGAAGTGAAGCGTCAGCAAGCTGTAGAGCCAACTGAGAATGACTACTACCTTCTAAAAGCTATATGAGCATGCAATCAGTCTTCTTCTTCCCTACTCTGCTGAAATGAGATGTCAAAGAGAAGAGACATGATATGAGTAATCGATGGGGATGTTTGTATGGCATGTAAAGGGCATTGGGTCAGTTCTGTGATGTAGTGGTTTCTAACTAGCTTGCTGAAGCCCACTGATGTGTGCTCTGCTATGCCTTGATGTAATGTTCAAGTATTTATCAATGTCAATAAAAACTATATCCTTCATTTATTTCTGATATTTTATCATTGAAGGCAATGGAGTTA
This sequence comes from Siniperca chuatsi, assembly GCF_020085105.1. NCBI lineage: Eukaryota > Metazoa > Chordata > Actinopteri > Centrarchiformes > Sinipercidae > Siniperca > Siniperca chuatsi. The sequence continues at coordinate 19,245,819 of NC_058042.1, forward strand.
GTTTTCTGGGCACACAAATTCTTTACTTAAACAATAAGGGAGCCATGGTTTATTTAATTACAAATAGCTAAGAGGGAATGCTATGCACAGTTAAGTATTCCACTAATTAATGTAGTTCTTGAAACATAATTAAACAAAACGGTTAGTAAGCAACACTAAAGATCTGTATTTAATTGTTAGACAGAATCAGCTATATTTATTTACCTGGGGTTTTTAGAGCAACTTTAAACATGACTAAGTAAATTAAAAGTGTGGGATTGAGTACCTGCTCCATAGACTGGGCTTAATTTGTGTATTACTGCAGATTCCCTTACCTCTCCTCTGCTGTATAGTGACATGGGACAGTCTGAACATGGTGAGGAACCGCTTCTTATCCTCTAGCTCTGGTGCTCGGTCCATCTCCTCAGGCGTGAAGCGAGTGCTGAGTTGGGGAGGAGGAGGAGGAGTGCGTTTCGAGTGCGAGACAGGTGGTGAGGGGCTGCGCTCCCTGAGCATCCTCCTCCTCTTCCTTCTCTTCTGCTGCACCAGCTCATCTCGCCGGCTCACTGTGGTCAAGCCAAACACTCCCAGGAAATCCAATTTCTATTCAGAGAGCCAAAAAGCATCTTAGTGCAATGTTTTGTCATGAGTGCTTGTGTGTGCCTCCATCAAGGAAAGCACAGAAAGCGTATGTGTTGACAGATGTTTTACCTCTGTGGAGTCATCCAGTTTGAGTGGGGGCTGCTCTGCTACTCTCCTGAGATGGGCTCTCACCTCCTCCTCATCACTCTCATCATATGAATCATCCAGCTCATAGTAGTAACCTGCAGCAAACAAAGAGGTCACTACTGGCACCCCACTTTTGAAATCCTCTAATAAAGTTGACTGTTACATAAAATAAGAAAAAATATATAGTCTATGATTTTTCAAATCATGTGAGAATGAACATTATCAGGTGTAGTATGGTGAGTACCTTTCTCTCTAGCCTCCCTTCTCCTCTTCTCCTCCAGGTCCAGCTTGCTGACAGGCCTTCGGTGCTGCTGAAGGAATGCATCATAGATCAGCACTGTGTCTGGACCCATCCCCAGTGTGGCTACCTGTCCCATCCCCGGCCCAGCGACCATTTCTAGCCCTTGTCCTTGTCTACTGTGCCCCGGTTGTCCTTGGAGGCTCTTTAGTCCAGCATTGCTTTTCACGGCTCCCTCCAATTCATACTGGCTGGACAGGGACAGTGATGCCCTTTGCTGGCTGAAGAAGGACTGGGTGGATTTCTCCAGATCAGCAAGGAATGTGCTGGGCTCGGGCAGGCCTGGAGGACCTCTCAGTGGGGGGTACTTCTCCATTGCACCCCCTTCTCTCCTTCGTGCTCCATCCTCATATTTGGAGGGCCCTGGGGGCAGCCAATTGAGCTCATAGTGTCCCATCCCTGAGGGCTCGTGGTTACGTCTGGACTCTGAGGCTGTTTCAATAAGAGATGCAGGGTTCCACAGGGTGGTGGGAGGCGGAGGGTGGTGTTCACGTGGTGGCTGAGGAGGTTTAGGGGAGATGAGTGGTGGAGGGGCGCCTAAGTGAGAGTGGAGGTCCCGGCTTCCTGGTTCATGGTGATTTGGTATGGATCTGTAGAGATACAATGGAACAAGGGTCATGTTTATCTGTTAGAAATACAGTACAATGCCCATATCTTCTCTAAAATTGATTAATAGTGTCTTCCCATCACTCATTCAAAGCAGAGACACACCATAGTGCTTATATGCCTTGCCTATTTCCCTTCATCCCTGTCAGTATGTCTGTGGGTTTGTGTGTCTGTGCAAAGCAGTGTTATCAAGCCCAGCCAGAGTAGCCCAGAGCAGAGTGAGGATGTGGCCAAGGCACACAATGTCCTCCAGATATACAGGCCTGTTTTTGATCCGTTAGGTCATTGTAGTGTGGCACACACACACACATACACATGCACAGAAGGAGAGAGCAAGTTCAGAGAACGATCTACTGAGGAGGAGGCCAGGAGAAATGTTGTCCTGACAGACAGGCAGGCAGAGGAGGAAATGACTGACATAGGGTGGATAAGGAGGACAATGGATTGTTAGAAAGGGAATCATACTCAGAGGGAGAGAGGGAAGAAGAATATATATGTAAAGGGAGAGCAAGGGTGAAAAGAGAGACTTGAAAAGGAATAATGGTACGGCGGTGGTAAGAAAATGGTAACCCGTGAGGAAGAAAGAAAGGCAGATGGCTGATGGACACTGTCTCGAGCGTCTTTCCAAATCAAACCTGGCAGGAGTGCACACTGCATGATCAGTCAAATTATCTATGCCTCCTGTTTGTGTTTTAATTTCTGTGTGTGTGTGTGTGAGAGAGTAAATGTGTGTGTTATCTGCAATCTGCAGCCATGTGAGCTGTGATTCTGCGATTATACCATAGGGTTAGTGATAGCAGATGTGTGTATCTCTCCTGTCCTACCAGTTGGGCATTAACCACAACCTCACTTCTGAATCACACACCACAACACAAACACAGGCACAGTAACAAAGGAGGGTAAGTAGGGGGCTTACGCTGTGCAAGGTTGAGAGGATTAGTGAGAATTAGCCTTTGTGTATCTTAGCTGTCCCACTCGCTGCCTGTTTGAAACCCCTACCCACTACTCATGAAACAGCAGTCATCAGGACCCCACTTTACATTCTACATCAACACTTAAACATAGCTGCCCGTTTGCCAACATGTCAGGCCTGGAAGGAAGCATGGACAGAAATAGAGTAGACATGATGCTTCTGATGGGGTTTATCTTTTTTCCAGTCCTGCCTGAAAACAAACTTCTAAAGCCTGCCAGCTTCGGAGGCTTCAAAACACAGGCACAACTGTCTCTATCAGGCTAGCAGAGACAAACAGCCAAACACCTCAAAATAGTATTTGCACTGAAAGCATGCATGTGTTTTGGTGTCACAGAGACCCCAGAAGTGCTTGTCTCTATCAGATAACATGGGCAAAACAACTCTGCATTTGCAGTCATGTGGAAATAAATACTGCCATGTCATGTGGTTAAAAAATTTAAGTGGGTTTGAAATTTCTGCACGTTGGCTGGACTGCAATGAGTTTAGCCTAGTGAGTGATGTCTCACCTGTGAGAGTCTGTCCTGTGATCTGGTGTGTCACCTGGCCGGCCCAAGTCCAGGTGCTGCTCCAGAACCTGCTGGCGGAATTCAGACACCTGGTACTGACGATCCTCTTTCTCCTGCCGCAGCTTGCGTTGTCGCGCCAACCACCTCTCCTCCTCATTGGTCCTCTGAGCGAGCATTGAGGCCGAGAGGCCCGTCCCTACACCGCTGGGCCCCATGTAGAGGCCATGGCCTGAGATTAGACCAGGGACGGGATGATGTGACTGGACCATTGAAGAGTGAAGTCCTGGCGGGACTGGTTTGGGAGCTGGAGGGGCGGGCTCTTTGGTTTTATCTGCAGAGGGAGAAAGGTCAGTGTAAAAATTTTGATATTAGGACTGCTACTAATGGTTATTGTCATTTGACGATTATTTTCTCAATAATTTGTTTATTAATTTTGTCTATAAAATGTCAGAAAATAGTGAAAAATGTCAATCACAAATGGACAAGAGCACAAGGTGATGTTTTCAAAATGCTTGTTTTTGTAAAGGGAGATCATCAATTCATCTATCATCAGTCGTTGTTCTTTCAATCGACTCACTGATTAATCAACTAATTGTTTCAGCTCTAGTTAATATAATGTGTTTATAGGGTCAAGTTTTTACAAGCAGTATGATTGTAGCTTAAGGAAGCTACAGGGGCATCATGGACACATACCAGCCCGATTAGGGGTGAGTCTCTCAGGCTTGGTTCGGTCCTCCTGCCCCCTCATGGCATGAAGCTCAGCCAGATAGTGGCTCTCCATGGCCTTGGATGCCTGCAGCTCCTTCTCCCTCAGTGCTCTCTCCTTCTGCCTCTCCAATTCCTTCTCTCTTTCTCTCTCCTTTTCCCGTTCTCTCTCCCGCTCTCTTTCTCGCTCGCGCTCTCTCTCCCTCTCCAGCTCCTTCTCCCGCTCTCGCTCCCGCTCTCGTTCTCTCTCCCGCTCCTTTTCTCTCTCCACCTCACGCTCTCTCTCTTTTTCACGCTCACGTTCTCGTTCGCGCTCCCTTTCTCTCTGCCGCAGCTCATCCTCCAGCTGAAGCCTAAAACGCAAAGTGGATGGGGAAACAGAAGTAGAAAGAAGATGTCAGTGAAATTAGAAAGGACAATCCATAATCGCAGCCCACTGCTGAGACCCACTGTGTGTATGTACTTGTGACTGTACATATGGGTGAAATAAGGGGACTTTACCTCTCAGACTGCAGTGCTGACAGTGAAGGGTGTGTGAAGTCTCCAGGGTAGCGGACCCCTGGTAGGTGCATGTGAACAGCAGAGGGATGGATGGGGGGTAAAGCTCCCCCTGCTGGCAGCTGATAGAAAGGTGACCTCAAAGCAGAGAGGCAGAATGGGTCATCCATCCTGGGAATGAAGAATTGCAATAAAAAAAGAAAAGAAAGAAAGAGAAGGAATCAGTCTCCCTGTATGACAATGCAGCATTCACTTTCATTAACCTGTGTGCCTCCATCTCCCATAGAAGCGACATCACAGGGTCCTCCATCTTTCAAGAAAGCAGCAGAGTCTGTCAGCTAACCTCAATCACCACACAGCAGCTAGCAAGAGACTGTGCTGTGTGTTGATGCACAACTGTGTGTTTTTGTGTATGTGTGTGACATCCACTGCTCATCCCCTCATTAAATCCATTACAGCGCAGTGTGTGATGGGTGCTGCAGTCCTCTGATCTTGCTGGGTTGACAGGCCAGGGGCACGCAGCCTGTATGATAGCCCAAAGCAAACAGGGTCCTTCTCAACACACACAGAGTCCACATGATCATACATAGTATACATTTAAAATTAATGCATTTTTGAACAAATATTGCACATAGATTTTCTGCTGTTGGTGTTGCTTGTGATCACTGGGCTGTCACCGATTTTCCTTATGAGAAAATGGACAACCACAGTGGTGAGCAAGATATGTCGTATCCCAGATGTATAAACAGCTCAGGGATTCTTTAATTTCTGCAAAGCGTGCATGAACAAGCTCCAGATATATAGAGTTAAGTGGCAAACCCAGCCGTGGCTCTCTTTTGTATGTTCATATTTTATCCATAGGTTTAACCTAGCTTGGGTAAAGACAAGGAAAATGGGTCTTGCTATGAACTGGTTTGGTAAAGGAAGCTTCAAAATGAATACAACTCCTTCATTAACGAAGCAAATACAGAGTTTTGTTTATCTCATACTGCGAAAAATAGTAGGTGCACATAAGTATAGTACTTCCCCTTGTTTCATGAAGAACTGCACTGCAATTTAGCAAGCAATAAAGCATCATTACAGCAGCTCTGAAGGTTGTAAATGACATTACTGCAGCCTTTGGGAATAAACAGTGATGTATATCTATTTTTAAATAAATCTCTTAAAAGCATTTTGACACAGCTGACCAGGATATTTTCAAACAGAGACTTCTTAGCAGCAGCTTGTCAGATGATGCAGTATATAAAGCTGTCATTTAGGACTCCAATATGCTAAACTCTGCTCTTGTGTTGCAAAGAGATCCCCCAGTGCTCAGTGCAAGAATGTAATTGTTTTAAGTGATACTCTGTGACCTTCCTTCCTGTTCACACTGATACTGTGATTTTTGTTATTTTGTATCTGTTATCTGTATTCTGTTACTTTACTTTTTGTTTACCTGGAACATGATTTTTTAAATTTGTACTGCCATCCGTCTTGAACATGAATTCAAGGTCAGCTATACACTAATGCGTTTACTGCTGAGTCTAAGCAGCACAATTACTTAGTTCAGTCATATGCACTGGTTTGCACAACTTGCTCTCAGAGGAAATGGGTGCCAAGTCAACAAAACAAATTAATGGAGAGGCTTACCTGTATGGCGTGAAGGAAGGGTGGGGCAGGTAGCTGGGGTGGTAGTAGGCAGCTGCAGCAGCTGCAGTTGCAGGGTCTAGGCCCAAGGGCAAAGAATTCATGCGGAGTGCATCTTCAGTCGTGGCATAGGGCCGAAAACCACGGAGGTACTCTTCTGGTACATGACCTGGGGGCACTGCATTCGGTAACTGTCTGGGTAGACTGAAGATAAGAGGAGGGGCACAATAGACAAAAGCCATGGTTAGATTCATTTATATGTGTTCACCGTTGTGCACACATACAAACTTGTGCAAAATTACCAATTTTCACCAAGAAATTCTAATCAAATCCAGAGAAACAGGCAGAGCAGCGTGTGGCTCACTTGAGGGGCTGGAAACGTGAATCCTGCATGACAGCACCCGGGGTGAGACCAAAGGCATAGGGGTTTCCCAGGAGGTGGGCAGGGACTGAGGGGCCACCCTTTTCCTGGGGGAGGGTACCCTCTGCACCCAGACGTTCCCTGCTGGCCCCACGAGGCCCCGAGTCAGCCTGGAGAGAGATACAGAGCGAGAGTCTTAGTGTGAGTTGTTCGTGAGGACCTGTGACCGTCACGGTTGTCAATGCTCATGTAGCCCATCCTGTGAGAGGAGAGATGGGGCAAAGAATAGGCCTGTTTATGGTGCATCAGCTTCCCTCACTCTCTCTCCTACCTCAGGCACTTTTATCCACTTTCTCACACAAACCACATCCCTGTAAAAATAGACAGATCAACACTTCTCTGAGGGGAATATATGGTAAAATGAAGGAAGCAGGGAGAGAGTGGTAAAACAATGGCCTCACTGTTTTTCTCTAATTGTAAACAAGAGATGTCATCCTTATGATCGATGAGGATGTGGTAATGGTAGATGTACAACAGCAGTACTTCTCGAGAGATGATGACTTTGATCTTGTTAAAGTGTGTGTGTGTGTGTGTGTGTGTGTGTGCACATAACTTACACACTGTAACATCTACAGGGAAGACAACAAAGTCCAAAAAGCAACATCCCTCTGCCTCTCTTTCTTTTTCACCTCCCTCTCTCCCTTTGGCAGCAAGCCTGGTCTCACTTTTCCAATCCCACAACAAACACACATATACGTTCAGCAGGCACACACAGTTTCAGAGCTACAAAGACATCCTGCGGTGGGAGTGGGAGTGCATTTTCTGAAGCTTTGGTTTCCCTCTGCTTACAAATGCAATCGCAGAACAGAGAAACTTACAACCCTTGTAAGTCGTACAAGGAAATTGTTTATGGAGGGATATACAGTCGAGGAGGATTTTCACAGGTATGGTGGAACAGTTATCTCATCTCTCGCAAAACGAGACTTAAAGTTGAGGTTGGCAAGGGAACAACTAAAAAAGAATGGAAAGAGGGAAGAAAGAAAATTTTGAGATAAAGACATAAAGAAGAGGAGCGAGAGAAAAAGGCAGTTCTTGCGCCACTAAATTAACCTCTGGGCTCCCTGGGATTAGAGAGAGACCCTACAGCAGCACTGCCCTCTCTCTCTCACTACTGCCTCTGATAAAATAAATCCAATTTAGGGAGCCATTACCTCCACGTCCTGTTCTGCAGCCACTGACCCAGACTGACACTGATGCGCTAACATCCAATCTTAATTGCCTCTAATGTTTAGACTCCACATCCCCCTTTTGTTTCTTACACACACACCCACTTTTCAGTAGTTTAATGTTACTGTTTGCTCCTTGTTGTTTGTTGCGCTTCACTAAACAGTATGGCACTCTACTCCCTCAAACCTCCTGTCCCCATGAAGCCCCCACCTGACTTCCATCCTTTCAAAGTTTTATGAGCACAGGGAGAAGGTGGACGTTCCCTCCCAATCAGCAGCCAACTGGAAAAGAGGTTCATATATGTCAAACGAAGTCAATATCAGATAATGGCTTGGATGCCAGGCTCTCTGTGGAAAACGAAGGAGAAGCAGCAAAGAGCAAACAAAGTCTTTCTTTATCTGTATCCTTGTGCAACACAGATGATGAAGTAGATGCAGATGAAGTCATGTACTGTGTGTATTCTCTCCCTCCCCTCCTGAGCATCAACAAGATGTACTGCTGCAGGTACATATTACTGGTGAGTAATACCTCTCCTGTAAAAACATGAGGAGCTGCTTTCTATGTCAGTTCACTGTCAGTTAATCAACTGCTGTAATCACACTGATGACAGCTTTGCTAACCAAGTGATCAGTGTTTAGCTAAGCTGTCATCATTGCTTGACTAAAAACACCGATGCTGCAGGTCTCTGTATTTATTTATGTATGTTTGTTGTGTTATGTGTGAGGAGCGGACAGCACCTGGATATACCATGCCCAAGTAACACTTCTGCCTCTGTCTGTGCCCCAACTTAACCACTCATCAAGCTGCTGCATCGGAAAGTGACCAAATAAGAAAATGAAAGCTATAGTTAAACCAAACGACACTCCACTGACCACTTTTGATGGCATAACAACACGAGAACCTGCTTAGCTAATAAAATCATGCAACGTCTGTTATATTTTATTTGTAAGTGTTCAACTCTGACTATCTGGTATTTATCTGGTGACCAATAGTTGGCATGAATCAAATGTGGGCTGAATCTGTGTTCAATATTCTGCGTCATACACAGAGTTTGTGTGTGACAGGGGCATGGTTTCATAATCATGGCTATGACTCAATTAACTGTCAATTGGTGCAATTGCCAGACACAGATTACCACTAAAATTGAATCAGTTGTTCCTTTCCAACAAATTTCACAGAAATCCCATCATAAGAGCATGGAACAAAGATGCCTGTAAAACAACAAAGCATGGTGGTGCAGCCGCAATTTTGCAACCGACTGGCTTCTGCTTCCTGCTTTTACAGTTAATATTGTCACTGAAAACCAGCAAGCCCCTCTTACATGTGAGACAATCAACACAAAGGAACGTAGAAAATGTTGTAAATGACAATGTGTACAAATGGCTGTCATGGTGTATGCACACCTTTTTTTCTGAGCTTAGTCCCTTTTTGTGTATGTCTGTGCTTGCATGTGTGGATGCACGCCAGTCGAAAAACATGCAAAGGTGTGGATTTACCAGGTCAGCACCTTGAAAAAGCACACACACCACAAAGACAGAACCTTCCATTCCCATTAGAGAGGCACCTTAGTCACTCAAGCACCTACACATCCAACCAGCCATCCCATTTTGACCTTTCACCCTGCCCAAAAAACAGCCTTCTATTCTCAAACACACACAAATCACCAGCAGCATGCCATATACACAGCACAGAGCACAAATACAAGCACTCAGACTCAAAGACAGATCCATTAACAGCCATCTTTCTCTGTGTGAGCCAGGCCCCTGTAACCCCCAGTGAGGGTGGGAGACCCCGCACATTGTAGAGCGCTCGTTTACGCCTTTCAGATGGAGCCATGAATCCAAATTGCCAATTAAAAAGCAATTACAGGCAGCAGCGGGAGCAGACTCCTGTAGTCATTAAAGCAAAATGCCAATGCACCAACCCCTCCCTCCTTCGCTGCCTTGCCTATCGCCCCCCTCTGAAAGACAGACTCACATCTCAGCCAGAGAGACACTAATCAACCATTCTAACACAGAGAAAGCAGGACACACACACAAAAAACAAGCTTTTCTTTCACGCTTTACAGGGTATCCAGAGAACAGACTGCTGCCTCTGTTTGGAACTAATTTCTCTGTATTTATCCCCCCTCTATCAAACTCTCTTTTTGTCTCTAAATCTTCATTTCTGGCTGTTTGTGTCCCCTTGTCATTGTTTCCAACACTTAATTTTAACACCATGCCATTCCTGTTGTATGGACAAACACAGGTTGTTCATGACATGGCACACAGGTAGCTTACCCAAGAGAAAATGTGGCATAAAACATGAATGGTAATAGTAGATATAGAGGGTAAGAGAAGGAGACAAGGGTAAAGGGCAAGAGGCAAGGTAAAAGTGCCAGAGGGTCGACCCCTCTTCCCTGATGCATCCTTCCTGCAATGGAATCAAAGGTCCAGACAGTATGATCTTTGTTTAAGAGGGACATTTGGATGCTGTGTATGTATGTGTGTATCCTTTCGGCCCTGTGGGTCTTTGTGACCACAGAGTTATATGTGCTCACTGAAGCAGCACGTGGAAATAGATGCTATGACGCCAGCTTTCGTGACGCATCCCTGCTGCGGTCCTCCCAACCTCTACCCCCTCATCCCAACCTCTTGTCCACATCACCTCCCTTAACCTCCTCATTCTTTGGCTGGGTTGCCCCGAGCTGCTGGAGGCACCACAAACCCAGTGACACGACCTTTTCAATTTGAGCTTGACCTCTTACACACACACACAACCACTGTGCAAAAGCACGCAAACAATATGTTATAATATGGCAACAATATATGGCTGTGTAGACGGGACTGGAGGGTGCTTCTGTCCCTTTATTTCTTCTTCTGTTCTTTTAAACTTGATATGATGAAGGAAAGGCAAAAAGGGTGATCATTGAGAGAGCTCCCCTGTCTCTCCAGCCCCTCCCAGCTCTGGTTGACCCTTGAACTGCGAAAGGGTCATTTCATAAAAGCTATAGCGACAGCGGGTGAGGGTCAGGGGGGTTGTCCAGGGGAGAGGACAATGGCCTGAATGCTACCACACACTGCTGGCTGGCTGACCTCTTCACTCACCCTTTGCTATCCCCCTTCTTTCGGTCTCCGGGGAAACGTCAAAGTGTCCCGGAGAGTTTCCACATGTTGCAGAGTGCTGTTCATAACCATGTGCTTGGCATCGACAATTAGCCCTGAGCTGAGATAAGAAGGTTTAAAGCAAGGCCATAATCCATAATCCACTCCTTATCAAAGCAAGCAGCTCTCCCTCTCTCTCCCTCTTTCTTTCTCCCCCACTACGTAACAGAGAGCGGGTGTCGGGGTGATGAGGCGGAGGATGCACTTGACTGCTTGAGTGAAGAGGGTGAGGCTGGAGGCTAAAGGCTGGGGACTTGGGAGGGGCTGGTCCAAGGGCAAAAGGGCTAAGTGGGAGGGGGGCTGGAGGGGCACAGATGTTAGCTGCCGTTGAGGCTGTCACCTCGACGTCCCAATGGCAGCTGGGATTGTTTAACGCATGGAGCCATGCCGGGGGTGGGGTGCAGACATTCACATGTACATATGTCAAACACGTACTGCCACACTATGGGTTACAGGCCATCTACAAAATCCATTACTCCTTCAAGAGCCTGTCTGTGTGCAAGTTTTTGCTAGCAGAATAGCTGAAGAATGAGAACATTTGAATGTTGCTTTAACAACCAGATAAGAGACAAAGAGGAAAATACAAAGAGAGAAAGTACACCGGAACAATCTGAGACTTCAGAAAGAGCAGCTGAAAGGAAAAAAGGGAAGGAAGAGAAAGAAATAGAGCAGGCTCAAGGTCAGTGTGGGGTGTTTGAATGTGGTTTTACCTGCCGTCCCTCGTTCCTCCAGAGGCCGTTGCTAGTCTTTGTTGGAGCAATGGTGACTACAGGTGGAGTGTTTGGCACGCTGTGGCCCGCTGGGGGAATCAAGACGGGGCCTGGACCGAGGGGACCCCTCTTGGGTGTACTGACTGGAGAGCTGTGGTTGGTGGCTGGGGAGGACACTGGAGAGGACTCACTGCTGATGGAGGATGCAGCTGGAGAAATACAGAGACAAATGACATGTGTAGGGTGAAAGAAAGAACATAGGACAAGCTAATAGTCTGTGTTTTGCTCTACTGTTAAAAAGACAAATGTAACAACAGCATGATCCCGTAGCTCCTGCACTAGGGAATAAAAGGGGGTTGCAGCACTACAGTGGCAACAAATAACGTGCGCGCACACACACACACACACACACACACACACAGGGCCAGATGGATGGCCCTAGGCCCCTATTATGAAGTGACAGTGATCAGGATGAGCAGCCCTGTGAGAGTCACACAGCCTTGACATGCAGGACACACACACATGCGCGCACACACATATACACATGAACACACTGCTTGGGAGTTAACAGCCAAACTGAATGTATATACAGTCAGTGGCGCTTGCAGCCACACACAGGACTCCCCCCTCCATCGCACACACACAGCAGGTGGTGAAAAGCTGGCCCAATGAGCTTCTCTGCTGCGCTGTAGCTGTGCCACATTAACAAAGCCCTCCAGGGAAACCCTGTAGCGCAGGGTCACAGTCTGGTCACATGCCTCGCTTTCCACACATCTCGCTTTCTCTCTCTCTAGTTCCAAAGCTCTCATATGATATCCTCCCACATACATATATCACTGCGATTTCATACATCTCTACTACCTCCCCCCATACAGGCTACACCCTCTGTTCTTCTTGACTGTGTCCACTGTTTCTTCCCTTCTGATTTTTTTATCCTTCTGTCCCATGCCCTTCTTTTCATTATTTTTACTTTGCTCTTGTGATTTCACCTGTGTGTTGTGTCTATGTTTCCTCTCATTTCCTCTCTTCTTCTCCAAGCCTCTGCCTCTTCTCCTGACAGTACAGTGTGCTGTATGTCTCCTCTGCTCAAAGCGAACGCAGCATTACACAGTCAAACTGGGTCACAACCCCCTCACTGGGACATACACTTTGGTGCTGCAGCAAGGACAGCAGGGGACGTGTGCTTATGTGTGTGCATGTGCAGGTAGTGTGTTTTTGTGCATCAACATGCTTACATGCATCCACATAAAAAAAAATCAGCTGAAACCTCAGGCCAGTTTCAGGTCTACTTCCTCTCCAATTATCACTATCACAAAAAAACCCACAGATCTCTACCAAACCGCCATTTCTTCCCTACTTCGGTTTCCATGGCAACATAACCTAGCAGACAACTTCAGTGTATGGTAGGTGTGGTCAGGTTATTGACTGATTTTAAACACCTCATTCTAACTAATACCACTAAATAATGGAAATAATCAATAATGGCAGTGAGGTGAATCTGAAAATCTGTGTGTGAGTGGCAAGGGGAAGGAAAAGATGTCTGTGGAAAAGATGATGGTGATACATGTGAGGTGAGACATGAAAATAAAAAATCATAGGAGATGGGGAGTGATTGGGGGAAAAAATGGCAAAAGAGGTGTGAGGTGAGGCGAGAGATGGAGCGGAGAGGAAAGCAGAGAGATAAAGGGTGCAGATGGGTAAGTGGGTAGCAAGGACGGGGTGGGGGATATTAAGGGGAGGAGGCATATCTTGTCTGCACAATGGCAATTAGTGGCCTAATCCTCCCCCCCCTCACCTCGGAGAGCCATTACTCTCCCGTGCAAGACTAGGCCAATCAATAGCAACCCACTCAGCCTGGGGAATGGAGCTACACTTAATACAGCTCTAGTGTCACAGCCTATTCACTCACCACACACAGACAGACACACACACTCACAACATGCATACGCAAGGATGGGGGAACAAATAAGGCTGGAGGGAGGGAAGAGGTAGAGAGTAGAGGATTGGGGGGGGGGTCGCCGTGATTCTGAACTGCTAAGCAACAGACCTCTACTCCATCTATTTCTCTCACCCCCCTCTCTTCCCATCTCCTCCTCTTCCTCCTCCTTTTCCATGTAGAGGCCAAGCAGACAGGAGAAGAGGCAGGACAGACTAAATAATTAAGAGAGCAGGAAGAGAAGCAGGTGAGGGGAAGAAGGAAATAAAAGAGACAAGGGCCATCTAGAACAGCTTCGTTCTCTTCTTGCTGCTTGCAGAATCTGTGTACACTTCTAGGCGTCCTTCCTTGACACGTATACACACACAAAAAACACAGCTATTATTCCTCTATCATTCCCTCCTCCTCCTCCTCTCTAACAACACCCCGCACAACCACCACTCACCCACCACCTCTTCATACACCCCAATTCCTTTTCCTTCTGTTCTTCAAACACATTGCTTGCCAACCAGACGTAGATCGGTCAGACTCGATGCACAATTTTCATAAACACATTTGCAACACTTACAGCTGGTAGGGGCTCAAGAAAATGTCTGAGAGAGGGGTAACATGTTTGCATATATGTATGTTTCCCTTTATCTTCCTATTAAAACCACAGAGCATCATGTGTGTCCATAAGCCTCTTTTCTTCATCAAACCTCTATCCCTCCTCTAAGATTTCCTCTTGTCCATTTTCAACCACCCTGCTCCAATTTCCATACCAATCCCTTTCTTCCCCCCTCCCTCACATCATAGTGCCATCTGATAGGAGAAAATCATATACAAGACATGGGATTGGCACCAAGCTGGTGTCATTTCTGCCATTCGCTCCTCCCCTTCCATCTATACAGAGAGAAGATGGCCATACATGCTGACCCTGTAGGGAGCTAGAGGAGGAGGAGGAGGAGGAGGAAGAGGAGGAGAGAAGCACAGTCTTCATCTTCAGAGTCTAAAATAGGTTCATCAGCTCTCAACCTGCACTTCATTAGCTGTACTGATTGTCACTTGCTTGGTGTGAAGGGGTGTGTGTGTGGTGTGGTGATGGGGTCGGAGAGGGGGGCGCAGAGAGAGGAACAGAAGAGGTAGAGACAGAAGGAAAGAGCAAGGAAAAGAGAGAAAGAAAGAAAGCGCTGTCTCAGTCCCAAGCTGTGTGTGATTAATGTGAAGCTCCTTTCTCTATCGCCTCTCTCTATTACCAGTCCCACTCTCCCAGACTGCCTCCACACTTGACCACTCAAGCTGAGCCACACATGCGCACACACACAAAAGATACAACCAACAGCAGCAACAAACAAACAAACCAAGCTGTGGTCAGAGGCTGTGGCCAAGTGTCCCTGCATATTACTTCAGCCACTGACCCAATCAAAAAGCCAAAAAAGTCACCACAGCTCTTCAGCAGGCTCTTTCATTCAATGGGGGAGTCCAGCAGCTATAGCAGTGAATCCCACTGGATCACTAAGCCTTGATAGGAAGACAACACTACACAAAAATGTTTTAGTGTTGCCAAATGGCCCCTACCAATTCTCTGCCACCATTGCCTCTGCCAAATCAGCCAAGCATAGCCAGCCTCAAGCCCTGTCAGGCAGAAGGTGCTCTCCTCCACCCCGCCAACACACCCACCCCACCCCACACCTCCTCCTCCACCCGCCTCCCTCCCAGCATGCATTACAACAACATCAGCACTTAATTAAACAGTCCATTTCACACCTGGTGTGCATAGCAGTGCCCAGCCAACCCTGCATCCATATGCCATCCCACCAGCATGCACTAGCACAAGCCTCAACATGTGCACTCTAACACACACACAAACATCCCCTTACTTACAGACACACAATAACCACTGATGCACACAAACACCGCACACACCTGCTACTACAGTCGTGGCCACGCACTGACAACACACCACAAAGCCTGTAATTTGCATCACTGAGTGGGGGGAGGGGAGAAGCACACTGTGTGTGTTGCTGTGCCAGCGAGGGAAAGAAAGACAGTACAAGATGGCGGATGGAAATAAGAGGAGCAATCCTCTGTGCCTTCTGCTGACTGTACAAACTGTATATTTTGCTTAAATGTTGCTTTGCTACTGAACAGAGTCATGGGGGGTGTAAGATTGCTGTGTATGGAGAGAGGTGTGTGTGTGTGTGGGGGGGGGGGGTTCAGGGACAGTCAAAGCCTGAAGGGTTTTGCCTTCAAGAAACACACACACACACATACACACACACACAAACAAACACAAACGAGGCAGTGTGAGCTCCAGGCAGGCTCCAGATGGAGAGGTCAGAAACACATTGCCCCGCTGTCCCAGCATGCTCTGGGCTCCCAGAAACAAGGGAAGCCTCCGGCCACACACATACACACATGAACAAACACATAAATGTACACGTACTGATACTCACAATCTGACAAACACCTCAGGTTTTCACAAATCTACTAATTACTTCCAATGCCTCTTTTTTCCAGCCAATTCATTCCATCTATCTTGTACACCTTTATTCTTCCTCTCTTCGTTCTCTCTCCAGGCGGTGTACTACAGTTGGTGTGAACGCAGTCATGAAATTCTGGTGGTGTGTATGTGTCTGTGTCTAAGAGTGTGTAAGAAGAAACAACTGAGAGGATTATACCCAGGTCTGCCTAATTAATCAGATAACAGCAGCCTGCCTTTTGTGGCAGTGTGTTATCTGTGTCTGTGTGTGTTGTGTGTTTGTGCACACGTGAGTCCTATCGTGTGTGTTCATGCAAGTGTACATGGGGTGAGAGTGTGTCCTTTACGCTGCTCTGATACTCATTATCCATCACCTCCCCTCTTCAGCGCAGCACTCAGTACACAGAGCTATTCATTATACTCGCGACAGACAAGTGACGACGTATGTGTGTGTGTGAGTGTGCGCATGGGTGTGTGGGCGTGTGTATAAACAGCAGCCATGCTCAGGGTCTTAAATCACTTCAGCAGCCGGTGGCAGTGATACTAGTACTCAAACCTAACTAATTCCTCTAGGCCTTAGGACACTGAGTCATGGCACCTCATATATATTGCACTACTCACCTCAAAGAATTAACCAGAGGATGAGAGAGACAGAGAGAGAGAAAGATAGGTTGAGTCAAAGTAGCTAATGAAAGGACAGCAGGCTGCAGCATGCTAAGAAATGAGGCTTACACAGTTGCAAAGACAACTGTTTGCATGTGTGGGGGTGTTTGGGTGTGTGTGTTGCCTATAAATACAGGCACTGCAGACAGAGAGGTGACTGGAGCTCCAGGGGTTACATGCCTCTCTGCCCACCCTGGAGCCAGTGCTCTTAACACAGGCAGAGTTGCCCCTTATGCCTGACGGCTGACTCGGCCACACATCACTGCCTACACCAGCCACGTGGCACAGTCACCAGGCTTCAAAAATAACAAAGGGGCTTTTTTGTGTGCTTTTAATAAAAAGGTGGTAGAGCTTAATCAGACAGGATCTGGTGTCTGTTTGTATGACAGGACAGGAGCTCTCTGCCTTGGTAGATTGTGAATTACAGATAGAACAGCGCACACTCATTCTCACCTCAAAACACAATGAAAAGTAAAAAAACAGAGGTATTAAAAAAACATGACTAAGCCAACGCAATCCTTGTGTTCTCCAGCAACTGACAAAAAAAGGGGGTAAGCAACAGACATAAGAAGGAAAAATTCAGATAAAAAAAGGTGAGTCCACAATAAAATGAAAAGGCAGGACTGAACTCTGGAAGTGGATTTTTCTTTTAGAGAGAGAGAGAGAAAAAGTAATAGGGCTGGCATGCAGGTCTGAGGGAGTCAAGAGAGAAGAAGGGGAGAAGGATTGAGAGGGAGGTGAGGAGAGGTTGGGGCTGAACGCTCTCTTTCTCTGTGTGGGTAATAAATCATTTGCAAGGTTCTGGGTCCCAGGCTGAAGTGGGCTGGGGAGCAATGTATCCAGGGACAACCAGGAAGGAGAGGACCATCTGATTTAAGAGCCAGAGCAAGGGTGGACAGCTGGGGTAGCTGGGCCTCTCCGGAGCCAAGGCATAGAGCCACACATACATATGCACACACAAACACACACACAAATGTACACACCCTCAATAAACTCCACAATGAAAATCTTGCTACTGAGGCTATCCTGTGTAGATTCTGCTTTATACACTTGTTTGTATGTTTATGTACTGTATGTGTAATTAAGAGACACCTGGCACATGGGTTTGGAAAATACTTGCATGTACATGTGTATTAGAGGCCAGTTTTGCATTTACCAAACATACAGGAAACAAAGCAGACACCCGAAACCCACAAACCCCTCCCTGAGCACCAGACACCCAAAAACATTTATATGGATCTTTGAACAAGCATGTTTCAGCTTTAAAGGGATAGTTCAGAATTTCTAACATAAGGTCGTACGAGTTAATAACCAGTAATTTAACCACTTGATGCTTATTTCATATTCACAACCACAGGATAGAGCTCTGAGAGATGGAAATTCTATGGCATGTTTCATTTGTGTAGACACTGACCAGTGCAAATGTATGAAGGGGAATTTTAAAATCATCATACATACACTGACAAGCCCACCCAAGAGTACTTCCACTCACACACAGCACATGAAGTGGGTCAGCTAGAGTGGCTCCTCTTTGTCCCAGTATCTCCAGGGACACCAACTAATTCAATCCTGTGTGGATATCGTCCCATTGCAACAGTTCTGCACTTAGCTACACAAACTGGCCATGGAACATGGCACACATACACACATTATTATTATTTAGCTTTTTATGGTTCGATACACCATAGCATACAAGGATCATGGTTTGATATTATCACAATATTTTCAGCAGAAGATTTTGCAGTCAGACATTTACATTTTACAGAGTAAATATAAATATAAAACCAAACTGCAAAGTTAATTCTTTAATCATTCAAGACATTTTGTGACGGTTATAATAAATCGTAATACTTAATTCCATCGCCAAATCAGCGTGCACAGTAAAAGCCACAACAGAAAACTTACACGTTTACACAACCTTATACATCTGTCTATAAATTCACACTTTACAAGTAGTGCAAAGAGAAGGATTGTTACCATTCTCTTCATTAATTATACAGCCAAAATACTGCCATCCAGCAGACTTAAATTTGACAGTGTCATGAGTGTCAAATCCCTGTTGGACAAGCTGTGTGGCTTTACCTCGAGGTTCTTCTGCCTGTTTCGCCAGTTTACGGAGGGCTGCAGCAAATCCAGAGTGAGCAGACTGGGTAGCTGGGCTTCCATTGGCTACGATGGAGCCGTTGAGAGGCGACGGGGTGAGGGGGCTGACCGTCGCCGTGGTACGGGTCGCCGTGGAGATCATTCCTAACGATGGTGACTTTGGCTCATGGCTCATGCCTACAAATGGACAAAAGGGAGGAGAATGGGAAAGAATGAATAAATCAATACTGCATTCAGATGAAAGAATAAACAAAAACTTGAGTCATGAGGACTTGAGACAAATATATGTGAACAGGGTAAGGGGCATAGCTGTTTCTTGGACATAGAGACAGTCAGGGCAGAGTGTGGTGCTGGTATCTGTTTGTGACAGCTGGGGCGGATGGGGATTTGTGGTGTGAGGGGCAGAGGGGCTTTGGTTGTATGGCTTAGGGTCAGAGGTGAGAGGTTAAGAGGGCAGGTCACCCTTCCTTTGCTCAAAGAGCTTCTGTCTGGCTGTGAGTCTGCCAGAGGTCCATGGTCATAGAGTTAACACAACACCTATGCTGAGCGTGCTCCAACACTACCAGGGTGACTTTATTTCTTGGTGGAAGCATATTAAAGTGCCATATATCTTAACAAATTCGGCACCCACACATCCAGTGCTCTCCCCATCAAAATGTAACAAATTAGCCACTCACACAACTGTCACTTAACAAAAAGTGTCCCATTCATATTGCACTTGATCCAATTAATGCTGCCAGGGAAGAGCTACTAAGACCCTTCTCTAATAAGGAAGAGAATTATACCAACACTGACACTGTAAGACAAAATAAACTGCCATGTTTCAGCTGGATATTTCTGAATTTAGACAATGAGTTTTTGAATGCATTTTGGGATTTCTTGAATCAAAGGTTCTCAGACTTACAGTGCATAAAAAAATTGCATAAACTTTCAGCTCAACCCAAAAAGAAAAGTTAATACTACATTGTAAAGAGATGAAGTCTTCGCCTAACAGCAACAGTGAAAAGGGTGATTTTTTTGTGTCATGTCTCTTTCTAGCCTCAGATTTATAAGAACTCTGTGGTGGTTAGAGTGGGAGAGAGGGTGAAGGGGGTTGAGACGGCTGTCCCTTTCCTTCCTGTGTATGGGTGTGTGTATGTGTTGAAAGGTGACACCGTGTTGACAGCCCATTGGTCAGTGGAATCCCTAAATGCCATGACAGCGTGTGATGGCCCTACAGTAAGTGCTCGGGCAAAACAGACACACACACACACACACACACACACACACACACACACACACATACACATTGAGGGTGGCTAAGAGGACAGTGTAAATTCAGACTAAGATAGATTGTATGTGGAATTAACCTTAACATCAACACACACAAGCTGGTGACCGTTCAGAATCTTCTTTAAATCAACATTCAAAGTAAACTTCTAGCTAACACAACGACTTCTAAGACAAAGACATACTCACTGAAATAAAAGCTGCTTACTAACAGTATATCAATAGCACAATTAGATAAGTAGGAGTTATATCAGGGTTTACCCCAGAGGCTGAGAGGGCTATAAAAAGATCATATTCCCTCCTGAGAGGAGAGCAGAGACACAGCATCCTGTGTTTTGTGTGTGTGTGCGCGCGTGTGTGCATGTGTGTTTGAGTGGACACACAGCAGCAAGTCAGGCATGAGAGAGTGAATAACATTCCCAACACCTCTAGAGTTGTCCTGCCTGTAACCTCCCAGTTACCCAGTGCACTCCGAACGAACCCAGCACACAATTAATAATGGAATCAACAATGACCAACACACACTGCGTCATTGAGAGATTAGCAAACAAGCAAAAAGATACACCAACTGCCCAGTCTAGTAACGTGACTTTGTCAAGACACTAGAGTAATGCTCCTCCCTCCCTCTTCAGAGTTAGTCAGAAAAAGTCTGAGAAGGGAGTAAAAGAAATACACGAGGAACTTTTTGCAAAAACTAACTATACTATAGAGACAGAGTACACTGTATTTAAAGCCCGTATCAACCACACACATAAAACCACAGTACAAACAGACACACATGCGAGTAACAGTGAAAGAAGGGACAGACAAGCACATAGCTTGACAAATACACACAGAGGCACATTTCCGGAGGTCTGGCAGTGGTTCATGATCCCCCCTCATAGATTAAAAGCGTGGCCGAAGCTCCTTACTGCACAAAGGAGTAGAGCCGCCTGGATCCCCCATGGCTGCATCTTCACGTTGAGCCCAGCCCAGCACACACCGGCAGCCACCGAGGGGACACACACCATCTTCCTGCTACCCTCTTTCTTGCTCTCCGTCTATCTAGCTCCTCACACCCGTCCACCCTCTCTCCCTCCCTGCCTTCCTGTCTCTCGTGCTGCCGCTCACAAAGACCGTTTAGAGCTTATCTAACAAAGCAACACACCACACACGCTGCCTATCTCTCCCCTCCTTGCTCTAGCTCTCTCTCTCTCTAAGTGAGAAAACAGAAATTCTTAACCCAGCAGCTGCTGCTGCGATGTCACATGACCCCCCCCCCCCCTTCTCACACTCTCCCTCACTCCTCCTCCTCCTCCCCTCGCAACCTATAATTCCTCAGCCATTTGTAGATAACAGACACAGGCATGCATGCCCTGCCAAGGCGAGCTGTAGGAGGGGGAGGGGAGAGGAGCTGAGGAGGAGGGGAGGGTCCTCAGCCGGGGACCACATCTGACCACATTGCTGGAGGAGCGTCAGGCAGTGTGTATGTGTGCATGTATATAGATATATAGATGGATTAGGGGGGGTTTAAATATGTGAAGCACCCTTGCCTTCTTGAGACAGAAAGACAGAGAAGAAGAGCAGAAAGAAAGAGAGAAGGAAAGAGAAAGAAAGAAGACATGTCCTGGCCTGTGTCAAGCCCTACAGCATAAGAGAGGAAACCTTTTGTGTTAGAATATCTGCCTCAATTCAATTTGCTTTATTAGCATAATTGTTCTGTAACAACTGAAAATGCTTATCAAGAAAAATAAAAAGGCAAAGAAAGAGAATTACATCCCAAACAAAAAAGTAATGAAATCCATTCTCTCGAAATCTACCATTACCATTTCACACAAACAAGGAAGTCATACCAAAAATGTGGACGTGCAAACCTTACAGTACACACACACACACACACACACACACACACACACACACACTACAATTACGAGGGGTAGTTATTATCAGGGTGGAGGAGACTAATGCGTAATAGTGGTAGGGGGTGGAGGACTCAAGAAAAGAGTAAAAGCGTGGGTTTGACTTCCCCTCCGTCCATCCTGCTGTCATTGCAGGGGTGTGAATGAGTCGTTTCTTTAGTCATTTCCTCCTTCCGTCACTCGCTACTTTTCTCACAACGACGAGGGAGCGAGAGCAATGACAGGGAGAGAGATTATCTTAGGGGTAAAGCTACACGGTGGTCAGCATTGTGCCAAAGGCCACCTCTCGACAAAGCTCCTTTCTGTTCCTCAGGCCACGGTCTGTCTCCCCTGAGAAAACACAGGGCCACCAAACTCTCCTCTGTCTTTCTCGTCCACCCCTTTCCTGTCAAGCACCGCAAAGATAACCCTGCTGGTTTTTGAGAAGTGTCTCTCTTTGCTGCCTGTGTAACTTCCCAACTTCCCTGGTTTGAGTCTGGCTTTGTTGCATGTCATCTGCATCTCCCCCATCTCTCTCCATTGTCTCTTCAAAAGAGAAGTACATCTTTACGAGAAATCAGCAAGACCAGAACAACTGAAAGCTCCTAAACAGGGAGAGGCATATTCACATTTAACCAATATATTAGGAATAAAATGGTTACTAAAACACTTACTACTTCAAGACACTAACGATTAAAACACAGCACAATATGAGCACAATATGTGGGTGTACATGGTCAGACAAGAGAGAGCTTTCTCTACTCTCTGTTTCCACTCTTTCTTTCTAAACCAGAAAACACAAGCAACGCAAATCAAGGCTCTTTTCACAGTAAGTAAAGATAAATCACATGATCTAAGCAACCCAGGATGAGTAATGTCTTTTAACTTCCAGATAAGTGAGCTTGCCTCCACCTCTTAACATCACTCAGTTTCAACACACTTGCTCAGTATGTTAGGCAGTCTCTCTACATTCTTCAGAGATCCAGCAGATGGCATTGTCTCCCAGTTAATCAGAGGGAGTCCTCTGTAAATGAAAATGCATATGTCACAGCCCTTTAATCCAGTGACTCACAAGAGAAAAATAGATTTTAAATGATATTGCTGTGGATTATTATGAAAAAGACAAGGGCTGCATCCACTAGCAAGGTTTAGGACCTTAATGCAAAGGTCTTAGTAGAGATGAATAAATTCGATCTCTAGCAAAAGTTTAACATTTTTGCTTACAACCCAAGGGTTAAAGGAGTCTGTTACACACCAAGCTTCCTGATGCAATTAACCCTTTGAATTCTGTTACGCCCTAAGGGAAAACAAAACAAAGCCCTGGGAAAAAAAGGAATGTAGATTACAACAAACCACACACAAACACGATCCCGCCCATACACACACACAGAGCAGATTGACTGCTAAATGGCATACAGTAAACACACAGTTTTAACACCCTGCTGGGAGTAAAGCCGATCACTAACTCCCATTGTCAAACAAACACACACACAAACACACAGTTCCACCCTTTTGATGGTTGGAATGCAGATTACTCGTTCTCTCACATGCACTCACACACGCATGCACGCATATAAAGTAAATCCTCTTGGCTCCTGTATGCCCTGGCCAGTGGAGAGATAATGCAGTGGCAACTCTAGCGAGTGGTTAATCTTTAACCAGGAAGGGATTTGCCTATCAGCTCGTTAAAACTAGCTGGGCAGTGCTGCTGGACAATCTATCTGATCCAGCCACCAACCTGGCTCGGCTAAGTCCAACGCAGCATGGACTGAAACTGTACTGCCTCCAACTAACTGTGTATCCATGCTTTACTTCACTGGGGAAGCAGATGCCTCTTTTCCAGTGGCTTGGTGTAGCACACTTTAGCCATGCCACAATATTGTGGTTCTGCTTAGGAACAGAGCCAAACGGGTCAGTGCCTGCCCTCAAATGAGCAATAAAGATGTCATCGCAATAAACTGGTTGGCTCAACATGTGTGGTCAGACAAGTGACTAAAGCACTTCTAAAAGCATTTCTAAAAATCTTGCTGTGCTCAGCTTTGAATACTTTTGTAGCTCTGGTGTAACATCGCCTCTGTGGTTTGGTGTTTTGTTCTACTCCTACATTCCTGTTCTTACTTTCTTCTAACAAATAGCACCCTCACTGTTTTCTGATAATGCCTTCCTTGCTGTATTTGCTAATACAAAAGAAACATTTACTGCTCCTTTACATTAAACCATTTTCACTGGCAACCTACTGAAAGGCTTTTATTGTGAAGCAGCTACAGGAAGTTTAGCCCAATTTGTTATTATGATTAGCAAACGATTGATAACTAAAATTGGTCTATGGACATTTTTTGGTGCTTTTTTGTCAGCAGATCAGTTTTAAATACTGCAGGGAGGAATAGTAAACAATATGTGGCCATAGTGAACTGGTTAGTTGAAGAGCTGCATGCATGTATCATGCATTTGCTGCAGAGTTTGTGTGGACCTGCAAGCCTCCAACACATCAAGATATCAAGATAAACAACACCTTTTCCCATGCCATCTTGTTGTAGATAAGTGGAAATCCCCTTATTGCTGAGATCATGAACTCTGATTACAGTTGCTCATCGTAGCACAGAGCAGGTATTCAAAAATGGAGGCATCACTCAGTGGGACAGCATACTTCAACCAAAGGACACAGGTTAAACTATCCACAATGCTGAAAAGATTTAGAGTTAGTTGCTCAGCCACTGATACAGGAGGGATTTAGAGTCAGTTTGATGAGTACATGCTAGCTGGATGAAGGTGTGCTGAGGGGATGAAAAGGATGGGAGGAGGGTATGACCAAAGAGAGTCTGACCAAAGACAGATAGAAATGAAAAAATGAGTGTGCCTAAAATACCAGTGATGCAGCAATGTGGATGAAAGCAACCTTGCAAAACAGGATGTAATATGGGCATAATAGCCACAATAACAGCCACATTGTTGAGTGCCTCAACCTAAAGTTAGCTTAAGAAATGACACCTAGTATAACTGACTGAATGACAACAGGAAACATAACTGTGGCTGAGAAAATCAACACTTCAAGTGATATATATATATTTATAACTAGCACTCATGTACTGTAACCGTAAGCAGCTTTTGAAGTTGTGATAAAAGAACAAACAACTGATCTTTAAGATGGACATGCAGGCATTCCAAAAAACAAAGCAAAGTTAGTTCATGTAGGTTGAACAACAGAGCAGGAACCCAACCTCAAGAGCGGCTGTAAATGCTTATAAACTGTACAAATAGATGTATGTCGTGATCTCTGTCCTGAACACACATAAACCTGCACACACACACACACACACACACACGCACAGTATCCAGGAACATAGCAGGATAAACCTGCTCTGGTAGTTCCAGGTTTGTTTGACTTCTGAGATGAGATGTCAGAGCAATATACCCTCAGGCACTTTAGAATGGATGTGTGTGCGCGCGTGTGTGTGTGTGTGTGTGTTTGCACATGCACGCATGTGAATGCCTGTCTGTGCGCATGCGTGCCATCTCTTTTACTCCATACCAAAGAGGCAACCCTAATATCAGAGAAATCCTGAAACAGCAGCACTGTGGCTGCAGAGCAGCAGAATCAAAGGCGACAAATCCACTGGAGAATGAGAGTGAGAAAAGAAGGAGGGGAAAAGAGAAAGGAGACAAAGAGACAAAAAGAAACAAGGGATGGGGGGACGAGAGAGAGAGAGCAAGAGATCAATCAAGAAGCCGTAAGAGAGAGACAGTGAGTATTGCCTGTGTCTGAGCTTTCATTATCCAGCAGGCCTCCATTATGGAGCTACAGCAGAGAACAGAGTACATCTCCCTCTGACCTGGCTCACTGTTACTGTCTTGAACACATACACACACACATATGCACACACACACACCTCTGTGAAATGAGCAAAGAGAGCAGTCTTCCTGTCTTTTACCTTGTGTGGCTTTAAATGATACGCCCGTGTATGTGAGTGTGCATGTGTGCACACACCTTATTATTCATCCCTCACCTCCTACTTCTCTTCCTCTCCTCCACTCACTCTGTATTCACCCCCCTCCCAAACTGCCTGCCTGCCAGCAGCTTGCAACAAAAACACAGAGATTTCAAAAGACCAGCCGGCATCTCTCTCCCTCTCTTCACCTTCCTCTCTTTTATTCTCCAACACACACAGCCACAGAGAAACAGATTGTGTCTTGAGGGTAGGCACGAGCTGAGATGATTTTCTCTCCTCTCCTCCTCCCTGCATCCGACTCACCCACCCCAACAGCGCCATTTCCTCTGTCTGTTAATTACATAGCGGCTGTGGCAGGGGTTGCTGGGGTTGTTGGTGTGTGTGTGTGTGTGTGTGTGTGTGTGTGTGTGTGTATGCATGTCATCTGACGAGTGTGTGGCCGTGTTCCCTGAGACACCAGCGTGGGCGTATGACAGAACAGTCTGGTTACGCTTCACAACGCTGCTTGGAGAGTGTGAGAGCGTGCACACACATGCAGAGACACACATACACACACACATTCAGTCACACAAACACACATAAGAGCCTTTGGTCTGTGTCTCTGGCTCTTTGTGGTCCATGCCCCAGGAGTCAAGCTGTTGTCTGTATGTCTGTGCCCTCTGTAGCCTCTCGCTGAGGGGGACACAGCCCTGATGAGAGTGCCAGCTTCAGCTACAGCTGTTCAACTGAGAGAGGAGGTAGAGAGTCAGCTCTGACTCACCATCGTCATCATCATCACCAGGTCCTGTTGACTTTCTCTTTTAAATCAACCTCACCTGCTACAGAGAGACAGGAACTGGTGACAGTGTTGCTCTTCCCAGCAAGACAGTGAGATATGATATCTCAGATGCAGATCTCACATGAACTCAAAACACAAATAGAAGCAAACACGTATAAAGGGAGGACCTGCCATGAAGCTTATCATGGTCTCTGCACCTGTGATCTTCAGTGCATCTCTAGCCACACATGCACACATACACAGACAGCCCACATGTTCTACAGACCTGGATGAATTGTATTGTTCTGTACTGTAAAGCTCTCAGTGCCTGGGGACATCACTGCATGTAACATATTTCAGTAATATCATCATCTTTCAACTTTCTCCCTTCATCTCTCACTCTCTTTCTCTCCTTCCACAAGCCTCCTTGGGAGATGAGCGCTGTTTTTGCTGGCTCCACTACATACACTCCTCACTTCATCCTCTGTTCAACCTCTTTCTCCCCTCTATTCTCTCTCTTTCTCTGTGATGTATTCTGCTGGTTTGTGGTTGCCTAATTAGCACTCCAAGTGCTCTGCATGGGCCCTGACTCCCAAGCGGCTCCACCGCGCACACACACGCACACACACACACACACACACACACACACACACACACAGACAGACACATACACAGCACCCACTTGACTTTCCATAGCAGGGTCTGGTTGCTGAGAGTTGCCCTGTTGTAATCTTGTAATTGGTATAATTGGTGTGTGATCCTGCTTGTACATGTGTGTGCGTGTCTGAATATGTGGATGTTGTATGGTCTGATGAGTGAACCTCTTTCCTCTAGGCGAGTAGGAGGCAACCTGCTGTCGCCATGGTCACACATCTCAGTGAATAGCCACAAACACAAGGTTTCTATTGGCCAGAGAGCTGAGACATGTGGTCTCCTTCATTCTTTCAAGTATTTGAATAGAAACTCATCGAAAAGTTTTATTATTCTACAACATTTGAGTAGGATTACAATCAATTTTAGCATTGGTATAGTTTGGTTGTTAGCTGGACCAGTGGAATGTGTGCAACCTTTCAAAATCAGGCCTACAATGAATGTGCTCTGTGCTGAAAAATGAATGACCCATTCTTTCAAAAGCACGAGGTTCCACATGACCTCGGCTTAAGGTAGAGCTGAAACGATGAGTCGATTAATTGATCAACAGAAAGATAACTGGCAACTATTTTGATAATTGATTAATCGTTTCAGTCATTTATCAAGCAAAAATAGAATACCTTTGGCTTTTGGACTTTTGGTTAGACAAAAGACGAAGATGTCACCCTGGGCGCTGGCAAGTTGTGATTGGCCTTTTTTCACTGTTTTTTGACATTTCATAGACCAAAAGATTAATCAAAAAAATATTTGGTAGATGAATTGATAATGAAAATAACCATTAGCTGCAGCACTACTTAAAAAGGCCAGTATTCACATTGAACATCCACTCCCAAAGAACAGCATGAGAGTCAATTTCCAAAACACAAATATTTAGATTTTTTTTTTTAATGCTATGTCAGTCATACAATAGCTTTCATCGGGTTGATGTCAAACTGAGTTAAGAAACAACACATATGGAAAGATGTGAAATGAGATATAAACAGACTTTTGTTTTTAAATGAACAGTTCCCAAAATGGATACCCTTTAGTAATGCAAATACCAGCCAGATAAAAAAGTCTAGCTGGCAACTAGGTCTTCTGGTGAGAGCACGTTTAACACAGCAACTGTGGCCTCCACCAACACAGGCATGCAGCTCTGTCCATGAGCTGATTGAAACACTTGGCCACAAAACCCACTGCACTTCTTCAGGCACATATCTGACCTTGCTCTCATACACAAGGAGGCATGCTAACAAACAGACACACACAATATGACAGTCAGCTGATATAGCAGATATCTCAGAGACAGAGAGAGAGAGAGAAACAGAGGAAACAAGAGAGGCAAATGGACATAGGGGGAAAAAGAGAGATGATGATGTGATAGTAATAGAAAAGGCCTTTGTTGAAGAGTAGCCTTTAGCACAATGCTGGGTTATACTGTGAGAGTGTGACTGGAGAAAGCACTGAGACAAGACAGATAGACACAGGCACACACACTGTATGATACGTGCTGAGGCACACACACCAAAAAATGCTGAATGACAGAGGCCCTATTTGGTGAGGGCAGTAGTTAAGTATGGTCAGTATTGAGTGTGTGTATGATTTGCTTATCTACTGCTCTCATGTTGCCTGTGTTGTGTTTGTTTGGCCAATGCTTATCAGGCCCGGGGGTATGACAACAACAGCGCAAACATCAGCTACACAAACATACACACACACACTCACATAATCTTAAGATATCTAGAACATGGTTTGGTCTGGTGAATGTAGCAGACTGAATTTTTTTGTGTGAATGAAAACGTTTACTTTTTTTCCCACTTCCCCTCAGACAATTTAATCCAAGTTGAAGATTGAGAATACAATAAAGTTAACATTGTGAAAAAGCTGCTGGTAATTACTCCACTGCTGAGCACTGTGCTGGGTGCTGTAGTCTAAATGAAAATCACACTGGATACGGAAGCAGGGTGTCCAATGCAGTTCAGAGAATGGGTCTTGAAGCACGGGATTCAAAACCATAAAGAAAGAGCAGCGTGACTCTGCCTAACTCAACTGGCTTGCATTGTGATTCACTTTAATGGCACACAAGCAAAATGCTCAAGTTTGGCAAATAAAAATACAGAAAAATGATGACACTATATGAGCAAACTGTGGAAACAACAACACAAATGAAGACACAATCAAGCTGAGTCAAGACTAAATATAAAGATAAGACGTTAAATAGAGTAAAACAAATGTTAAACTTTAAAAAAAAAAAACACAAACTCCAACTTTCTTCCATTTGCCATTTTTGTATGAGCAGCAGAGCAAATCAGGTGACTAGGCACCTGTTAAACGTCTGCTTGCCACACCCATACAAACTCAGATGGAGATAGAGTGAACAAGAATACGAAATGCATTCATAAAAACTTCCTCATTCCATGAACTATACTGACCAGGTAGATCTAGATGCAAACTAGGATCTGTTACTGTTTTTACTACTTATCTCTAAGTGAGATCTACACAAAGAGTATGAGATTCTCTCTCTCTCTCTCTCTCTCTCTCTCTCTCTCTCTCTCTCTCAACCTGGGTCTAGTTCTGCCGATGTTTCTGCCTCTTACAGGAATTTTTTTCTTGCCACTGTCGCCAAATGCTTGCTCATGGTGGGATTTCTTGGGTCTCTATAAATAATATTATAAAGACTACGGTCTAGACCTGCTCTATAGGAAAAGTGCAATGAGATAACTTCTGTTATGAATTACCGGTATATAAATTTTGAATTTAATTTAAACTCAATTCTATTATTATTCTATTATTAGAGATCAGTTTGGTGTGATTGGTAACAAGTTCTATTGTATGTACAATTAAGAAAGAAATGTGTGTCACTAATCACACATACACACACAAAATACCTGGTGGTGAAAAAATTGAGTATTGTTTAACACAGGGACATGTGTCTACACAGGCCCAGCTTACAGAGCAGGCTAGGCTTGCTCTCACACATGGAAAGTAAACACACGCACACACACACACAAAGTGATAAGCAGCTTTATCAGTGAAATATGGAGCAAAAAGCAATAGGCATGAGAACAAAAGTCACGAACCACAGGAAGTTTTTGGTTCTCCGGCTATCTACTTCACAACATCTTCCTCTAGCTGTGAATCTGTCTGTCTGTATGTCCACCCAACTTTCTGTCTCTCTTCCCTTCATATAAAACCTTTATGACATGTTTGTTCAGCTGTTATCACATTTACAGCTTACCTTTACTAACCGTTTTTACACCCAGCAGGGGATGCTTAGACACCCACAATCACTCACATTCTCCATCCCAAAGGGAAAAGCCGTCACACAGGGCCTACCACAACAAAATCTAACAGACGTACCCAGAGTTCTAGCTGGGGAGACAGAAAAAGAGAGATCAAGAGAGAAGCAGACAGAGTTGAAGAGAGAGGTGGTAGAAGAGATGGAGACATGTCGGCCGAGGAAAACCTTTATTTCCTAAACATCCTACGGTGGTTTCTCTTCACACAGGCACACCACACAGCAACCCTGCCCTGACACACAAAGAGAGCGGTGTGTACACCCACATTTTCATACCACCTCAGGACATTGTTATAATGCTAGTCAAATCCAAGCCTCGCCCAGTCAAACACATCCCATTCTCTCTAATAGGGAACTATGTAAACCCATGCAAAGGCTTCTCTACAGTCTGTGCTATTCAAAGCTATCAGTGGGGGCTGTTGATAAGGAAATGCAAAGTGGGTCACCTTTAACTCCAGGCTCCTTGTGTAAACAGTATGGGGAGCTGCTTGGGACTCTCCTAATCACTCTCTAAACAGAGCCAGGTGCTGTTGCCACAGACAAACTGTCACCAACACTCTGCTCAACACAGCTGCTGTCTAGCCCCCAGACACTCGCAGCACTGCAGGCTACCGCAGCATGACAAACAGCACAACGACACCTGAAAAGATGCCAACCTAGTATCGGCGCTATCACAGTATAAGGGATCAACAACTTGGAAATGGCAGATCACAAGCAAGAAATTCTGTTCTTCAGAGCAAGATTTGCATAAGTAATTTTACACCATTATTATGTGCTGAACCATCAGACACATGTAAGTCTGTGACATGGGAGGACAAATCCACCTATAGCTAACTCACAGTTTTTTATTACTTCTACCAAGGAGGTTGTGTGTTCCAGTTACTTAGTTTGTCTCCCTGTAAATGGGACCTGACAAAAACTCTCTTTTCAGGAAATTTGGTAGACAGATAAAGAGCACTTCTTTGCATTACAGGAGTGATCCAGATCTGAGATTTCTGCCACTGGACAATCTGATGTTTATTTTCTATAACTACACTATTACTATGACACTCACGCAGACCAGGATGATTCTGAATTGGATTTGTTAGGTCTCTGTAATTAATATTATAAAGAGTACGGTCTAGACCTGCTCTTTAGGAAAAGTGCAATGAGATAACTTGGCGCTATATAAATAAAATTCAATTGAATTGAATCCTTGGGAAATGTTTGCAGGGTTGAGAATTCAATACGAATCCAAATTTAAGCATGTGTCAAAGTAATTTGGAGAAATCTTCACTATTAGCGGGTGTTTGTTCTCTTAAACTGTGTCAGGCAAAGTGGATGTCTGCCAGGTGGGGGGAACAAACTAAACCACATAGAGAAGTTGTGTTATGGTTCACATTAACCATACAATTCACTACGTCTTGCTACTTAAAAATATTGCATAAGGCCATACAGTATACATAGTGTCAAAAAGACACAGTGTACACAGCATAGCAGGCAAACAGGCCAAAACTGAAAGAAAACACTTTACAATATCTACACTATCAGCTTAGCTTTTTAGATGGACAGGTATGATCTTAAATCTGCTAGACAAATGACTCATGACAAAGGGCGGACTAAAAACAGAGCCATCAAAATTACATAATGGTGGCAAAACCAACAGGAACATTTAAGTGGCCACCTTAAATATGAAACGGGGGACTGCATTACACTGCCTCCATCTAGAATTTGTTCAGCAAAAATATGCTGGAAATGCTGACTTTTTCTGGGGAAGTTCTAGTTAACTGAACTAGCAGCTTTAGTTTTAGTTAACATCTATGCCATGAGTCAAAATCACTTTCCATATCATGTAGCAGTGACTGAATCTAAACTAGCAGTAACACATTTGGCTAATCCTGCTCTGGGAAAGCTTGAAATTGTGAAGGCACTGGCAATTCTCTTGTATGAAATCAGATCCCAGACATGAAAATACATTTTTAAACACACACAAATAGTATTCCCAATTAAAAAGCAGAGGGCCCCTTATAAAAATTAAACCCAAGATTAGAAGCTGCTTTCACTCTCTGTCAATTGACTGACAGGTTTTGTAAGAGGAAAAAACACAGGACAACAACTATTATATTCTCCATCTAAAAAACCTAAAACAATTGTTTACATCAGTATAATATTGCATATTGTTATTGTTAAGAAACACATAATGCTGAAAGGCAGTGATCAGAGATGAACCAGTGACAGCAGTCTAATATGAGCAGGTCAAATGTCAGGTTGTGTGTGTGCTCATATGGGGATAATAGCACAGTGGTGACATTGGCTGCCATCAGTGGTAAAGGTGATAGTTCAAGCCTCAGTTTGACCACAACAGAAGATAAATCACTTATGCAACTAGAAAACTCTGAAAGCACATACATCAACCATGGCTTAATCTGGATCAAGACAACCATAGGATAGATGTGCCATATGTGTCATATTTTTTTCCCCCCATTCATTTAACCCAGTTGTTAACAAGAAAAACAGCGAAAAATTCCTGGATTCACACCAAAACTATACAGTTGTTTCCAGGGTATTTTTTTTTTCATTGTAAGGTGTCAAAACATGTTAGGAATTTCAAATAGACACTTGGCCATATATCCTCCTGAGTGAGATAATTATGGGTAAAACTCTATGGAATTAATATGCATTTTATATTAAAATAAATAATAATAAATAAAACAATGTCCATAAAAATATTTTAAAGTTTGTTTGTTTTTTTGCACTGAGCGGTAAAAGGCGGGTGAAACTCTACACACAGTGTCAGCGACAAGTGAAACAGAACAATGACATCTCCCACTGTATTCCAGTGTCAACTGATGAAAATAAATGTGTCCCCTCATTAATTTTAAATATCCCCATAGTGTATTTTTCTTAACCTGCCCTTTCTGGGTTGTGTGTGAGAAACCAGGCTGTAAACCATGCAGGTAACAGTAAGAAATAATGGATTATACCACAGTTATGCCAAAAATAACAGCACACAGCTATGTTACATGGCAGACAGATGCCCATGTAATGAATGACCTATCTCCAGCACCAAACAGGAGGACAGTCACTATTAAAACAGGGAGGCTCGACTTCCCTGCTCTTGCAGTTATGGCTAACCTTATCAGCAGCAGCTAAAACACACAACAAGGCGCCTTCTGGCTGCAGATAAACTCAACCCGCAGCACCATGTTCAGTAGGCTATAGCCTGTTGCTTCACGGCTGTGGTTATAGACCGTGTTTTAAACCCGAGAGGTGTGTGCTGAGCGGTATGTGTGTGTGTGTGTGTGTGTGTGTGTGTGTGTGTGTTCCCCACAGAAGCAGCTGTTATATGCGCTTGCAGTTCAAGAGAAGTGAAGGAGCGCGTGGGAAGTGATTCAACACGGTCCACCTGCCACGCGCACGCACACACAGGGTCAGATTCTTCACCCGAGAGCACCAAATGGTCAACATGTGTCACTATCTCCGTCACAGCCATATATATATATATATATATATATATATATATATATATATATATACAGAAAATGCTACTTTCAAAGACATTCTTTCTGACCAGACGCTCTCCACTAATTTTAAAGAAGCCAGCATGACTGGAGACTACGAATTAAGTAAAGCCAATAATACAATTTTACATAAAGGGCCTATAGTGAGAGTAAATGGTTTACGCAGAGACCCTCTGGGCTGTGCTTTACATAATATTCACAAGAGCGCACCGGTAACAATGTTAAAAGAAGTTAATTTGAAGGGTTGTGGGTCGCCCGCTATTCGTTTCAGTCCTTTAGGCCAATCTGCATTTTAAAACACGATTGTCTTAAAATCCTTAACAAAACGGCACATGAACATAAAAAGGCTTTAAATCGCCACCTGAATGCACCGGAGTGGCTCTTCCTTTCTCTTTCTGTTGCACTGACTCTCTTACTTGTCTCTCTTTCTCTCTCTCTCTCTCACACACACACACACACACACACACACACAGACGCACGCGCAAGCACGCACACGCAATAGCACGCGCGTAGGCTACACCCGCATGCATACAGGGCTCGGCACAGACCTTCGAAAAAAAAAAAGAAGAAAAACTAGCACCCGTTTCCTCGATATCGTAATGACTTCCTCAACAAAACCCTCGCCGTATGCTCGCTCGTTTACACACACAACCTCCGGGTTTGAAAACATACCGATTTACACATAATCACTCACCGCAAACAAGTAGGGGCTAATCCAGTGTTTATAAATTAGTAAATGTCTCCCTCCGTTAGCGATGAAAGCGCGGATCCATCCCTCCGTCGCAGAGACTCTGCACTTTTGTTGTCACGCAGGAAGCTCCGACGCCTAGCGAGGCCACAGGGACGGAGAGGAGGAGAGAGGCGGCCGGCTGCAGGGAGCCGGGAGGTGGGGCTTCCTCTCCGGCGGGGGCAGGACAGACAGACAAGCCTGAGGGGGCGGGGGATAGAAGCACCTGCTCCTCCCGTCACGCCTCCAGTCCACGGGGCTGACCCAGCATTGTCCCCCCAATAGGATAAAGAATGTCCCCTCCATCCCAAACCAGGATGGAGAGAATCACTTCCTGTTTATTAAAAATGACCACAAATCTGTAACTAACTTGTATCAACATGATAAATGAAAGAAGACAAAATTAACTAACTAAACTAAAATTATTCTAACTTATTTAAAATAACAATTCCGTTGTATTTATGTTTTTACAGACACCATTGACTAATTATTGGTGTTTGTTTCATTCATTTTAATATTTTATGTTGCTTTTTTAAAACATGGATTGTCTTTTTCATGCAATGTCAATCAAAAGCATGATTGATTTGAACTGCAACTCTGAACAGTGATGTATGGTCAATGAGGATGATTAAGGGATAATATTAATGACTGAATTGATTAATAAACAAATTTTCTGCAGATTTGTGATGCTACCACGCAAATTACAGGCAGACTTTATTTTGCTAGTTACTAACATTGCATGACCATACAGTAGGTTAATAAAAAGGATAGAGTAATTCCATCAAGTGACCACAAGGGGACAGCCACCAACCAAAAGCACAGAGAAGCCTCAACTGACAACCTCTACCCCGCTCTGGCTTATCAATGGTTTTACTGTGGATTAGATACCAGCAACTGCACAGGCTGTGAAATCAAAGCCACACTTGTAAGCAGTAAAGAGAGGGTTTTCTCCAAAAGCCAAGGATGAAAATAAAGATTAAGCATGTGATGGCTGGGGAGGAAGTGGGATGAGGCCCTTTTCACATTGTGCTGTAAATTGCTGTGATGCACTGAATCAAATGCAAGACTAATTATGTATTGCGTGTCTCCTGCCACAGCCCACTTCTCCATGCTAAAAGAAACACTACCCAACACATACAGCGTTCCCCTTTAGGTAGCATGACCTTCTTTCATGTGTAGTATAGTATATGTGTGTGTGTGCATTTGTGCAGCGCGTGCTAAGGCCTGCGAGTCTTGTCTTTCTTCCAAGTGATAGTGTATCCCTCACCTCTTCTTGACCTGCGAGAGACAGCGAGAGAGAGCAGGTAGCCAAGGTATCCTGACTAATGATGCAGCACAGAGACCTCAGCCTTTGATCTGCCTGCTGTCTGTACACATGCTACCCCCAGGACAGCTCTGTAGACACCAAAGAGCCCCCTTCTGTTCCATTAGTCAAATAATCAGTCAGTCGGGTATTAAAATGTCTTAATTGACAATTTTTTAGTCAATTAGTCATTTTTTATGGTCTTCTTAGCACTAATCAATGAGCTATTAGTCTTTAGTCATTTATGGTGATTAGTCATTGCTATTAGGGATACGTCATTACTAGAAAATGATAGTCACATCTCTGGCATCACAATAATATTCACAAATATGTCTTGGTCTTTTGTAAGCACTAGATCCCTCAGTATGACTGCCTTCATCTGTGGAGGGACAGAGGTACTGGACAAACATTTTTTTTCAATTAAATCAACTAATTAATTTGTGTGAAAAAAATGCTGTGACTATTAGTCACCTAATATTTTTTTGGTCAAGGGCAGCCTTATTAGAGAGACACACACACAAGCTATTATGTACAGTACAGGTGAAGACATGACTGTATATCAATATACATGCTCACAAATGCTGCTCTCACTGTGCCACTTTCATACCCACTGCAAAATAACAACAAAGATTCAGCTTTTATCACAATGTAAATTTAAAAACTCCACAGAGCGGTTAAACATTTATGTTTTCGTTGAGAGTTTCTGGCGCTTTAAAAAAAATACACATTTGCACTGTGAATCTCCCACAATGAGCTTTTGCCTAATTAATATTCCTCCTCTCAGCCGCAGGTGCACTACTGTACAACTATGGTAGGCTGCAGGATATTCCTCTTCTCCTCCTGTCCTCTTTCATCAGCCTTCCCTTACCTCTTCCACGTTCTTTCTTTGATACTTAACGCCCCCCATTCCCACATCCCTCATTGATTTGACTACTTGCCATTTCATATCCTCATTCCTAACATTGCCTCCTCCTCCTCCTCATCCCTGCAGCCTTTACTTCCCTATGCACCACCTCTCCCTCTCTTTAGTCCCCCATCTTTCTTTCTCTCTCTCCCTCTCAGCAGCAGACCTGGCCTTAGGCATCGTTAGCTTAATTTAATAAAGGGGCTTAAGCTTTTGAGAGGCTTTTGAAGGATCTGACTGCTGTTACATTCATTACAATCTATCAGCCACTAGAGAGACAGTCTTGTTGCATGGCTGAGACAGAGAGCGAGTGTGTGTGTGTGTGTGTGTATGTGTCTGTATGTTGTAATAAAAAAGATTCTAATTATTAGAGCTATGATGGAATCACACACCTCGTGAACTCACAACTTACTTCTGCTTTACCTAGTAAAATGCTGTGTAGTGCAGGGTTCGTTGTACAGCGAGTGAGTGTGTCTATATCATATATATGTGCATGTCAGCATACACATCTTGTGCATGCCTGTATGCACACTGGTGATGGAGAGTGGCGTCTGGTGGATGAATTGCACAGCACTGTGAAAGCATGCAAGCTTTCCTCCCCCTCGGCATCTAAAAAGAATGGCTCTTTCACCTCCTTTTTGAACTCCCTCGCTCCTCTCAAAGACAAATGGCAGAAACTCCCCCCACCTTCTGGCTTGCCTCCATTATGTGGACAAGCGGCAGTGCTTTTAGCCTTTGCAATAGGGAGACACACTCAGAGAGGATGGGTTAGAAAATACTTTAGCCCCCCTTGTGGACATCCTGCCTGGGCCCCCTTTTACTCTGAGCCTACTATCCAGACTATCCTAGGCTTTGTCTCCTACCTCCATCACCCGCACAACACCTCAGCAAACCAGCAAATCAAGAAAGCACAAAAAAGCAGAAGAATACCAGTAGGCTTTGTTTATGTCTGTGCATGCACAAGAATATGTGTATATGTGCGTATGTGAGTGAGGGCTGGAGGGCATATGCTGTACCTCTGGGGTGTGTGTTCTACATTCCTCCCAGGCAGATATTAAATTAAAGCAATAGAGGTAATTAACATGCAGATCAGATGCCACATGGAAGACAGAAGAGTGGCTACGCAAAGTAACAGGTTAAGCAAGAAAGAGACAGAGTGTTGGATGGAAATAACAAGGAAGAGTGATGTCCTGCATTGTTATTTACCTCGCACAGTTACCACACAGCTGTCCTACACGTATGCATAACGGTGTCTCTATACTAGCAGAGAAATTGCATAGAGCTGCAGCTAATGATTATTTTCATTATCAGTTAATCTAACAATTATTCTCTTGATTAACTGATTAATTGTTTGGTCTATAAAATGACTACTGAATAGCAAAATAGTTGTCAATTATTTTTCAACAAATCAATTAATTGACTAGTCGTTTCAGCTATAAATATGATGTAGTAGAAAACTATACTAGTATTAATTAATTAATTAATATTTAAGATTTAATAAAAAAATAAATTTAAAGGAAGCAATATATCTTTATTTAAGATATCCAGAGGTGGTAACAACAGGAACATTGAATTATATTATTATAACTGACCAGTTTATTAGGCACAAATGTACATATCTAATGCAATGTAATACATAAGATTTGTTGCAGAGACATCTAAAATGTTGTATAAGTGTACCTCATTTTCAGTGATAAACATGAAATTGTTAACTAAACCAGAATACATAATTGTGACATCTGCCTATACATTTTTAGAAAATGTATAAATACATTTATAGAATGTCATTCTTGAAACAAAAGACCAACCAAACCGCCATTCCCACAGGGTCCTTGAATGTAACAATTTTCAAGTGACATGTCTGCATTAAACAATGACTTTGAAAAACAAACAAAGCACCACCAACTTTAAATGTAAAACTAACATACAGTCCAATTAGGGATACAGACCCAGCAGTTTTATGCTTCCCTGACCCTTTAAACCAGATGTGGCCTCACAGCCAAACACCACCAGACATCTTCTGACTGACAGCCACCCAGGACCAATCACAAGACACTTACGTATCCTTCAGCCAATTAGAAATGCAGGGGATGGGCTGTCTTCAGGCCTGTGAGTGCTAGAGAAGACTTTGAGGAGATTTGTTGATTGCTGCACAGTAATCTCTTTCATATTTACTTTACATGGCTGTAAATATGCTGCTTATCTGCCCCTCCCCTTATTTATAT
The DNA here is from genome assembly GCF_020085105.1 of Siniperca chuatsi. Taxonomy (NCBI): domain Eukaryota; kingdom Metazoa; phylum Chordata; class Actinopteri; order Centrarchiformes; family Sinipercidae; genus Siniperca; species Siniperca chuatsi. The sequence goes on from NC_058042.1 coordinate 19,284,780, forward strand.
ACATACACATGCAGCACCATATGGTGTAGCTCCAAAGCCTTGCTGTAAAAACTGGTCAAAAGCCACGGAACAGAACAAGGAGACAAAAGTGAGGGAAAAACGGAGATGTGTGGAAGAGACATGGGTTAAAACAAGGAGAAGGGAGTAGGTCTGTGGATTGAGCATGCCTGGCTGTGTTCCCTCCTCGCTATCCTCCTTCTATCCAAGTGTCCATGTGTATGTGTGTGAGCAACAGGGGAGTGTGGTGAGGCCTATTAACAGACGTAGTGGTAATAGGCAGGGGGAGCCAGGATGTGTCTGAGCCACTGACCTGCCCATTAGCTCTCTCCACTCTGCTAAGCCCTCACATCGATCACCCAGCCACACATCATTGATCTGGAAAACCAGGCACGAGCGCCCTACTTAGACATACCCTCCATCTCTCACGCCTCTCAGTGTTACCGTGTATGTGTGTGAGGGAGGGAGAGAAACAGAGAGGATGTGTGTGTGTGTGGGGAGGGTGTAAATGTGTGTGCTTCTACATGTGCAACAGCTTTTGTGCTCTTGTGTGTTTTACCTTTATTTATGTTAGACAGACCCCTGGACACATGCATCCATAGACACCCTTCATTACACATACAAAAGGGCCAAGGAATTTAGGAAGCCTGCTGTTATATCATTCCACTCATTATTCAAATTTATTCCACCTTTCCACCTCTCTACTGTGATATAATTAACAATGTACACTCCTCTATTAGCCACACTGGCGGCAGCTAATTGTTAGCTGTCAGTGTGAATGTTCAGAGCACATAGACACCCTTAACCCTCTACGCACTTTGCCTATGTGCATGAACACAGACAAGCACAAACTATATATATACACTCACACAACTGTGTGCATGCACACTTCTACAATTACTGTACCTTGTACCTGTTTCTATATTCTATACTTTGACCTGCTCTAGCTTCTGCTAATTGGATCAAATTGTTCCCTCCTTACTCTCATTGTAGAGATGAAGCCCAATCGCCTGTTCCCCTCAATACATCAGCAGAGAGAAGCACCAGAATAACTATTTTTCTGTCTGACAAAGAGAGAAAGCAAGATGAAGAGAGATGGAGATTCAATGGGAGGTTACAGAAATGACTATTTTACTGTCATGCTTAGAGCAGAAAAGGAAATAATAAAGGGAGGGGAAACGCTACGGGGGGGGGTGGAGGAAACAAGAGGAGGATACAAATAGAGAGTGGGGTTATGAAAGAGATGGGACAAGTACAGATGGATGCACATCAGTCAGTAGCAGATGTGACTGTATGTTTCTGTAAAGAATGGAGGAAAAAATAAGATGGAGGAGGTACACAGTAAAGAGTTAGGGTGTCTGAGCTGTTTTTACATATACAAACACTCATAAGCACCGATAAATGTGTGCAAACACATTCTAACAATCAATCACTGATGCCATAGCACTGTAGGTTGTAATACAACTGTCTGACAGCAAACAGCAGTTAAACAGATGAAACAGCTCTTAGCTCAGAATACCTTATTGTAAACAAGGACTTCGTTGTGTCACTGAGTTTGAAAGTAAGCTTTGATATCCCTTGTTAACATGGAATCTTATGCAGTATATGAGATGGGATATGGGATCTACAGCAATGACAAAGAAGTCGAGTGGGAGACTGGGAGAGTTATGTAAAACTACAAGGACAATCTTTTTATGACTTGTGTATCATTTTTTCAAATCAAAAACATAATCCACAAAAACCCGGGATCTTTTCCATCATTCCCGCCCCACACACACTCACTACCCTATCTTCTCACCCATCCCCACACACATACATACCCTCAAACAGATGGCACAGGGACAATGATAGCCAAACCAATTATTTACCTAATTATGATTTACCACTTAACAGCATAATCTCCCCCCACAATTGTTAGGTATTAAAATAGGGATGATTAAGGAGGTTATGTAAATCTAAACAAGTGCAGTGGAGTTAACAGGGACAAACCAGTGTGCCCACTCGCTCGCTTCACACTGAATATTCCTAACATACACACACTGTTATGTTTTAAAATACCATTTCTCTGGTTTGTCTGTCCACAAATGTATGTCATCATGCATAGAGTGATAAATGTACAGGAAACGGAGAGAGGGAGGGAGGGAGAGAGAGATGTAGCAGCCGCCAATGTGAGTTCAAGCCCATGCTAATAGGGTAATTGCATTGATTTCCATTTAGCTGCACTCTCTGATGTTATTTACAGCATTTAGCCCAACAAACAAGGCCTTTCTCTCTTCTCCCAGCTTGCTTTTAACCAGCCGTGACACGCTGTCAACCCCTTTTCCTCTATCCTCTGCCCCACTTCACCCTTTTCACAACTGCCAAAACAGCCAAATACATTATTAGGAATTTAATAGCAGTCACGCTTACACATCCCTCCACCCCTTCCCTCCTGTTTCATTCCAGTATTGCAGTCCCTCCCTCTCCTCTCCTCCTCTCAGGCCTGTTGGCATGGCCACTGAGCTGCTTTAAAGTGGCCTTATTTATTCAAACAGCCTAGGATGTGGTTGTGTGTGGTGGGGTGAGGGGTGGGAGGGCTTTGTTTAGGTGGACCAAATGTCAAGGCCTTACAAGTGTTAAGGCCAAATTATACTTTACATTCAAGGTGTTCTGGACCTTTGTAGAGGCTCCCATCACAGCTTAGGTGCACCGCCTCAAAAAGCTGGGGCATATGTATGCAGACACTGCAAGAACTGACTGTTTGGGCTGCTTTGAGTTTTTCTTTCAATGAATGAATGATCTGGTGTAGGTGGTGTTTGTTGTAACAACAAGTTGAAGAAAGGTTAACGTTGTACTTTTCATGCTAGACAAATTCGAATTTTGTGTTGTAACAAAGCATTTCCTATGCAAATCCATGCTTGCAGTAATTGTTTACTTCAGGTATACAAAAAAAAAATGCACAGCATTATCTGATAACGCATGAAACATCTGCTGTTGTGGCGGTGCTATGACAGCCAACAGGTTAAATCCTATCAGCCTTTAGAAGTCTGTCTTCTTTCACCCGTCTGTCTCAAATGTCTCACAACAATAGACTATATGACAGAGAGAGAGAGAGAGAGAGTGAGTAAGAGAGAGAGCGTGAGAAAGAGTGTGGCAGTGATTAGCATGCAGCAGACAGAACGTTGTATTAGTGCTATATTAATGTGGTGGTCACGTCCGGGACACAGACAGACTGCATTAAGCTCATCATCACTCCTCTGCACACATCAAGGACTCTGCCGAGACCTGCAACCTACCACACTAGGAGCTACAGGAGATGTGGTAGAACTCTATGTGTGTGTTGAGTGCACTTTCTCACCCATTGGTGCATGTAGGTTAAGAATGAGACAGGGCAGGAGGTTGTCCTGTAATTATGAGCACAATGTATGTAGGAGTGTTTTGTACATTCAAGGGGAACATATGTGTTCTGTGTTTGCAAAGAGCGTCCTCACATATGACTCATTTCATTCACATCCAAGAGCTGCGTGGGTGGTATAGTGGCTTGGTAATAACACCACAGAGGTTAGTGTGTGCAAATGTGCGTGTTATACATACATATGAGTGTAACATATGCCATTTAGGTTTATCCAAAGTGCACTGCAGTACCATCAGTGTCCACACATTTCAGCATTGCCACTCCCTGTGGGAATCAAACCTCTAAATGTAGCAACGTTGGAAGAACCATGCTATACACAGAGCTTCAAGGTAAGTGCATCTGCCTTCATGAAAAGGTTGTCATTTTCACAAAGGCAAGGAGTGTCAGGGATCATCCACTGAATATGTTGTTTGAGTGGTTTAAGGCTTTCTTTCTATCACAGCCTTTTCTCAGTAGTGTCAGGAGGTGATGGTCAAAGGCAGTTGGAAAAAAACAGTCAAATAAGTTTCTTTAAGCCTCTTCCATTTACTTTCTCTTTCCCTTCCACCTTATACACCCCTTGTTTCATTTCATTAAATATTGATGGCATATTAGCAGAGGAGCATCTAGCTCCCTGTCAGTGGAGCCATCTTTAAAATCTGCCAGCTCTCTTTCTCCTGCCTGTGAGACATTGAATTAACTTGGCTGATAAAAAGGTCTACAATACAAAAAAACTATAGTGATATAATTTGCCTATTGTGCTTTACAAAGAGGTACAAGGACTACACTGTGACATTAATCACCATGGCCCACTGCTACAAAGCCATCTTTGACAGTGCTTTTACAAGAAAAACTGGAATCACTACAAAAGTAAAGATTGTGACACTTTACACACTAGGTATAGGTATGTTTTCCTCACTCTCCCTCCCTCCATTACTTTCTTTTTCCCTGGGGGTTCAAACAGCAGTAGCGAGTAAGACGATAAGGCAGGCTAAGGCGCTTCTATCCCTGCAGAACACACACACTCTGAGGGATAAGCTAAGACTACTACGGATCCTCGAAACACACAAACATGAAGAAGCAGACATTACAAAGCAGAAGCTCTCATCTCACCGCTAAGCAAGCAGGGAAGGAGGGAGGGAAGATGAAGAGAGAATGAAAAGATTTATTCTTCATCTGTGGATGAACATGCCATCTTCTCCTCCCTGTTAGCACAGATTCTCTTGCTACCCTTTACCTCTAATTGCCAATTCAGCCCTCTTTTAGCTTTGTCAGCCTGCCCTAAAACACCCACTGTCTTTGGACAACTGGGTTACTGATGACTGATGAGATGAAGTGTTACACTCTTTACATTCCAAAGCAACATAAGCTATGGCTATGAACATTAGAAACACATTCCTTAAGCCAAGTGCACGCTTCACACTCCTCCGACACACTTTCCCTGCATGCAGATGGTGTGTGTTTAAAGCCAGCAGGGCGAGGCTGTGCATGTTAGTGTGCATGCATGCATGCGTCCGTATCTGCGGTGTGTCTATGTGTGTACATGTATGAGTGTGCTTGTCTGTGTATGCGAGTGCTCGAGGTCTCACCTGGGGGACGAGAAATTAGCACAAGCAAATTTTACTGCGTTCATTTTAATTTTGCTGGTAACAAGACCATCTGCTAACCATCCTGCTCCACAAAAAAAGAGAAGTGGGCTACGCTGCAATCACTCCAACAGGCCCTTCCTCCCTCCTCACCCCCTCTACCCTCTCTCTCCAACACAGTGAGGGGCAGAGATAACACCTCAAGGCCATGGTGTTGCTGCCAGCCTTTAAACCTCTCCGTCTCCCTCTGCCTTGCCTCTCTGTGGTTTTCATGATGAAAGGGGGGAGGCAGATCAGAGGAAAACATGGCAGCCAAAAGACTTGTATCCATAGCCAAGGCTAAAACCAGAGCGCAGAGTCACTGCCCTTCACCATTCACCTACAGCACAGACTTGCGGACACCCACTTATACGCACACACATCCGTAGGCAAACACGTGCACATAAATCAGACAATGACACACATAATAGTCAAATGTGTTATGTATATACAAAACATGAAATAATGCATGTTTTCACCAACACACAGAGGAACTGATCTATTTGAGTGTGCATGTCTGTGTTAGTATACAGATGGACTCCAGTGGGCTGTTACAAACCCTCTCTGACAGCAGCTTAACGAGGGCACTGGCCTTTGACTCCTGCATCTGTGTTGGTGTTGAGCAGCCAACACACACAAGCACACTGATTAATGAAAGCTTAAATGTACTGTATGTAAAATGTATAAATCCATGCACACACATTCAGTTCAGCAGTTATATATGTTCAGCTTATACCATCCCACATCTGTTATAATGACAAAATTCATCCCCTTGTTTCCCACTACACGTAGGAAGACTCTGCACTTTTCAGTAAAAACGCTTGGAAGTGTTTTGTTCGTAGCAAATAATGACACAGGAAAAGAGAGAGGGAGTGAGAGGAATTCACTGATCTAATTAGCAGATAGTTAGCAGCAAAACATTTGAGTCCAATTAGGGGGTTGTTGTTGTGTTGAGTATGTAGGGAAGGGTTTAAATGCTATCCTGATTATCAAGGCTGTTTATTTGTACTCTACCAGGAGACACACTTGGTGCATTTGAGTGCTAGATTTAGACAAATAGGGTGAGAGTGGAGCAAGTGTTTATTTTAGACTGAGGGTGAGTTACAGAGTACTGTGTCTGAGTGTGTTTGTGTCTTTTTGGAGGTTTGGGTGTTGGGGAATGAGCGAGAATGTGTGCTTGCATGTACCCACCTGTGTGCGGGCATGCATGTGTGTGTCACCATTGGAAGAGGGCACACAGTTGTCTGATACACTTAGACTCCTCATTAATATCCAAAATCTTCAGAGACCGTTTCCAGCAGCCCCAAAACTCTGCTTCCCTGCGACATACCACAAATACACCCAATCTCTCTCTCTCTCACTCTCTGTCTGCTCCCTCCCTTCCTCTTGGCAGAGTCTCCCCCTGTCGGCAGGTGCACGCTCTGGTGGCAGCCAAAGTGCCAACCTGCCCTCCATATGCCCACCTCCACAGTGCCAGCTTACTCCTGCCACTCCCCACCAGGATTCAGCTGGCCGGCCCTCCCAAATCTGTTCCCGCTCCCCCACCCATCCTCCCCCATACTCATCAGTATCCACCCCTAGCCCTTCTTCTCCCATACACACCCCTAACCTCATCCCTCTTGTGCCAGTTCTCCCTCTTGTCTCGCACAAATAGGTGAAGCACTTTCGGCAGCCAGCTCACATCCACTTGTCTTATCTTTCCACATGCCCCCCCCCAGCGCTTTTCTCACCTTACACTCTGCATTCCTCTGACCTTCATTTGCTGTTCTCAGCCCTCCTAAGCTTCCCCCAGTTGTCCAGCTCTTTTCTGAGACCTCCCTTGACATGATGCCGAGAGACTGGAGCAGACACTCACAGAGCCAGGAGCCAGGCCACATCAATCAGCACCGGAGTGTAGGACGACTGCGTGTCAGATTGATGCATCTTCCTTCAACTGGTTTTACTCTGGGATTTATAGGGAAACCCGCTCCTGGACCAGTGGTGTAGAGCATGTTTTACCACTAGCAAGTTGCTCTTGTCTCTATTGGGCTCAGGGCATGAACGCATAGTGTGAGAGGACGTGTGTTTATGTGTGTAGACTCACTTAGAGCCGCTGAAGTAACCTTGTCCGACCTTTCAGCTTGTACAGTTTTCCCTAAGGGTGTGAAACCACCCCTATCAAGGCTACACTCTAACACCAAGCAGCCAAATAAACACAAGTAAACACACAAACATAGTGCCCAAAGGGCCAGATCAGAGAGAGGACGAGATATATCACCAAACCCTCTGCTCCCTTATTGTTAAAAAAAAAAGAAAGAGAGACAGGCGTCTTTTCTCAAGCACATATTGTACATGTGTATGAACAAATACAAACACAGTGTGTGAGATTTATACTTAGCTATAGCCATTGTGCTATTTGTTTTGTGGTCGCTATAAGGCTTCCATAAACACAGAGTGATGGAGCGGTAATCCTGTGCCCTCTCCTCATTACTCCTCCTCCTGAGGAAGTCATCTGACCGGCCCGGAGCCATCTATTCAGGTCACAGCCATCATCTATCATCCATCATCGAGTCTCTCCCTGTCCCGCCTTCTCACACTCACTTACTCACACACAAATTCAGTGTGTGACACAAATTTTAATAGGATGTTTTAGACCCAGTCACTGATCACTCGCCCCATGCCAAACCACTGTCTGAGAACGACAGACAGTGAAGGGGAGAGTAAGTGAGTGAGCAAAGATATGGACATGGGCAAGAGTGTGATAGAGAGAGAGGAAGAAAAAGGGATAGTGAGAGACAGGGAGACCTTGCCTCAAGTCATCTCCAGTCTTTAACAGGATGTGATGAGCTCTCACCATTCTCTTAATCTGTCTCCCATGATTCATTTCCATTTCCTGTGTGCTGAAAGGCTGGCAGCTCGGCACCAATTAGCCACACTGAGGCACACAAACAAGCACACACACACACACACACACACACACACACACAACCTGCAAAGAAAGAACCTATGCAAATAAAGTAGAAGACAGAGGTTAATCATTCATTACACCATTGAATGTGGTGTAGGTCCCTGAGGTCATCGGCCGCTCATCCTTAGCCCCTCCAACACTCACACACTGAGTAAAGTGAGCCCCCCCCCCTCGTCTATAAACACTGCAGCACTCTGAACACAGGCAAATTGTACTTTCTTCATTTCTTGGCTTAAGTGAAGGGGTTGCACTTGAAATCCCATCAACTAATTGGGATTAGGATTGGGATTGGGAAACTGTCAGCTTAGAAGATCGCCCCCACCCACCACAAAAAACATACAGAAAAATACACACAAACACACAGTTTACTACAGAGTTCCAGAGTAGAAAAGTGCAGTTTCCAATTCCCCATTACCCTCTCTCTGGGTGGTACAGTTCTCCGTTTTCCACTCCTCTTCCTCATAAATCTTAGCCTCAAACACTCCTAATTACCCCGGGAAGTGAGGGAGGATTACCCTGCTTCTCCCTCTAACCTCATCTATTTCCTTTTTTGTGCTTGTTTCTCTACCATGCATTTATAGTGCTGTTAAAAGGGCAGGGAACATTTGAGATCAATGGCATTTGCCAGTTTTCAAGTGTCTGTATGTCTGAGTGTGTGTGTGTGGAAGTAAGGGTGTACATGTTTATTAAAACTGTTCAGTGTGAGGACCAGAACACTGAAGCCTGCTGGTCTAGCCAGCAGGTGCTCTGCCAGGAAGCAAGTCGACAAAATGTAACTGAACCTCTATTGCCCTGCAGAAGAGAGTCATCTGAAACAGAGTCCAATTCATTATTGTACATATCCATCAGTATACTTCTGTTCATAGTAATGCCATCTGTATATAACGTACCACATAGTACCACTTGTAAAATATTTTCATAATATTGCTCTATCCTGCATTTATGCACATACTTTATATCCTGCACTTGCTTATTGTACTTCTGGTTAGACCTAAACTGCATTTCATTGCATTGTAGTTGTACATGTGTAATGACAATAAAGTTGAATTTAATCTAATCTAAAAAACAGCTATCCTCTGTCTGTCTGTCTGTCTGTTGGACTCTGCACTTGTGTAAGTGTGAAGGCATAAACATTAACATACCTTCCTGTAACACACATCTGCTTTTATGGTTTCATAAACTTTGCAAATGCAGATTCCTTGTGGTTTCTCCTTGTAACTCTATAAAATCATCAGTTTATGGCACAAAAAATAAAAAAAATGTCTTCCTTTGTGTGACTGAACTCATAGGTTTTGTGGGAAAAATTTGGCCAGAGCTTTAAAAGTTTAATATCTACTGTATATATAATGCAAATTGTTTACCATTCATTCAAGTAGAAAGAAAAAACATGGAAAATAAAGGTGGTATGTCTGATACAGGTGGTTAAAACATGCATCTCTGAGAGATGAGAGGTAGTCATCTCAAACAGCCTTATGCACTTCTAATTCATTATGTCAAATCAATGAATAAACGGACGTGGATAGGACTACGGCCCCAGCCTGTCTGGAGAATTAGTCTGGTCAGCCAATGCACATCATGTAGAGCACAACTCTAACCTTCAGAAGTCAGGGTCGTGTCCAACGTGGTGTCATGGTGCATGCTGTGTCAATAGTCCTGTAAAGTCTCTGTGAAAGGAATCAATAAAGGGTTCTCACCTTAAAAAGATCATATAAACACTACCACCTGCCTCACATTTTCTCTCTCTTCATACCTGCCTTTCTATACATCATAACATTAATTTTCTCTCAGAGTACAGTGACTCAGTTTACACAACTCATTGCTTCCTCTGGGCATCCTTATTTGTGCATTACTAGATCATAACAAATCAATGACACAAACCACCTTAAAGAGTGCAGCATTACCTCCATACTTTCCACACCCATTCTTAATGCACCTTAGTCATTCTGGTGGTCAGCTGGTGGGAAGCTTACAAACCAGTCAGCACTCTGCTCTCTATTGTTGAACCTCTACTCATCTGAGTGCACATCAGTGAAAAATAATACTGACTACGTGCACATGTGTCAACATGTAGTGTTGTGCCTCCCTGAGTGTGTGTGTGTGTGTTAACCCAGCACCATCAGATGCAGGCAAGGTTTAATTAGAATTCTCTGTAGTCTAATTTGATTAGTGGAGGCAAAGGAAGATGACGGCAATTAGAGCTCGACTATTTCTGCTGCTGGAATAATGTTTCAGGAGAGAGGTGACAACATACACACACATGCACAAACACACACACACACACACACACACACACACACACACACACACACACACACACATTCAACCACAAAATACAAGGGAGCCCACATGCTCATTGCTCTCGCATTCCAAATGGGGTTCATGTAAGTTCACAGTGACTTAACGCAAAAGAGCAGAGGTGAGTGTCCGTCATGATATCTGAGTGTTTGACAAGCACTCTGAGTGTGACACACAAGACCTGCCAACTGATATCCCTGCACACACACAGCTGTGAAGAAACCATTTACCATCCCACTGCTGCCTCTGTATGTGTGTATGTGTGTGCCTTGTCCACAGTCACAAAGGAGCAGAACAAACAAACCGCATAAAACACGATGAACTAAACAAACAGCATTGCGTTCCTGGTACCAAACTGACAAGACTATGAGAGGAAACAGAAAGGGAGAGAGAGAGAACTGACTGCAGTCCGTAAATCATAGTTGTATGTCACTGTGATACCAGCAAAGCCCCCATTACCCCCATGCACCTGTTAGCCCACCAAATGTCTGTTGAAATAGTGTGTCATTGTGTGAGTTGTTTTTTTGTGTGTTTGTGTGTGTGTGTTCCAGAACTCTGCAGTGCAGGAGAACCAAATGTCCTGATGGAGATGATAAGCTGAAAAAGTTGAAAAATTGCCGGCTGGCTCAAGCTTCATATTTAGCGTATAGACATGAGAGTGGTATCAATCTTCTCATCTAACTTTCGGCAAAAAAATGCAAAAATGTGCATTTCCCAAAATGAGCTATTCCACTAAGTACAGAGCTGGAGTTAGGACATGTTTAGCTTAGCTTAGCATAAAGACTAGAGGCAGGGGGAAATGCTGAACTGTTTGTGATGAAATTTTAATAATGATTTGGTTGAAGTTGTGCATTTAGGATATGTAGTCAATAAAAGGTTCTCATAATTATAGTAGTGCAAAAATGTGTGTGTATTTCTGGAACACCCCGTCACTGTTGCTGGTAGTGGCTTGTATCCAGAGAGGAGCAGAGGCCACAGGTGTGCAGGGTCAGGGTTTAACAGCCCTGGGTTTATGAGGAGGCTAACGGGGCAGCCGGTGAGCGCCACCACCGACCTTTACGGCCATGACTGGGGCAGTGCCACCTGCGGACTGGTGTGGAACAGATGCCACACTGAGAACGGGTCAGAGCTTTTATGGAAAGGGCAGGGCAAGGGAAAGAGAGTGGGAGAGAGATAGGGTGAGGGAGCTAGTAGTCCATCAATGTGACTGCTTTACTGCCGCTACTGCCATCTAATGACAGAGCTGTCAGTGCACATGGAGTGGGAGGGATGGAGGGATGGAAGAACTGAGGTGCAGAGGGGGAGTAAAACAGATAAATTGATACAACAATAGAGTGAACTGGGGGATAAAAGCACAGAGGGAGGAGGAGAAAGGGAAAAAGACGGGTGACACTTGAGTAGATGCAACGAGGAGATGTGTGGGAATTGATCGGAGGAGATGGCTTCGGTTAGGAATGGAGAGAAGGAAGGAGAAGAAAAGATATTTGTTAAGTTAATTGGATATAATGATTACACTGCTGCACAGATAATTTTTGACACAGTATGGACTCCTCTGCTGGTTTTATCAATGAGTGCTCTCCCCTGGCTAAGGTTACCAGTGTGTAAAGGTTCTGCACACACACAAGCAGATGCACAATATGTACATTTATGAAAAAATGCTCTCAACACACACTACTCTTCTCTGGTCCTAAACGAGTGCTCAGTAATCACCAGTGATTAGTCCACACTCTGATCCAGGGCTCAACACCCAGCATGGCTCGCACACATATTGATTACCCTGGTGTGTGTGTGAGTAGAAATGCTTTTTGTCTATGTCGCTGTGTTCTCAAGGAATTGATTTGCAGAGAGAGCCAGGGATATGGGAAGAAAGAAGACCACAACAATCAGACTGGTTTAGTCCTGGATTTGTTTGTGTTATTCTTGCTTCTCTCAGTTAAGACATTTGGTTACCCATTCATTTCAATCTGTCCAGTCCTGACTAGTGGATTGGATTACAAATTCTTTGTCTGAATGCAATACCTGATGCTCCTCAATATCTTCATTCTGCTCTGAACCGAGTTTGGCAGGATTAGCTCTCAACACCAAAACCATGTCAGTCTGTGGCCTTTCACAACAAAACACCAACCCTCCTTGCTCTTCGACCTCACTTCCTCGTTCTCCTGCTTGCATCTGTGGTTTGCGGTTTTGGCATTACTTCAAGTTGTTGTTTTTTTGCCTGTTTCACTTTCTTGTTCTCTGCCTCTCTCATCTGTCCATCCCACTACCTCTCATCTTCTTCCTCTTTCTCACTGCTTTACCCTTAGGCTATAAATGCTGACAGTTATGGGGGGAAAACAACAACAGCAGAAAGACCTCGTAGCTCTGAGCATGGCAGTCAACTTCAACACACACAAGCATGCATACAAGATACAAGGCCACACAACACACATGCATACCAGAAATATATGCAAACAAATGCACACAGGCATCACAAACAAAAAACACATACACATAAACACACACACACAGTACATAAGAAGTTAAACGAGGTTTTATCTCTCTGAAATCACCGTGGAGAATAAAGGAGGGAGGTATGGAGGAGGATGGATAGAGGGAGGAAGGATACAGACCAGTGTAGGAAGGAGGGAAGGACAGATATCAAGAGGAATAAAAACAGAAGTGTAAAAGTGAGGAGGAGGCATATGAAAGAGTGACCATGAGCCATCCTCCATTTTGATGCGGTTGCTCCCTGGCTCTGCTCCACCTCGGCTGTGATGTAAATGCAACCCAAGTTCAAGTGCTTCTTCTCTCTACCTTTATCTCTACGTCCCTTGCTGTTATTCTCTCTTAATCCATTTCTTTTTCCACTTTCTTTGCTCTCTTACCATCACACACACATATACCCTCAACCCATTCCTCTTTATTTAACCCAACCTTTTTTGTTGTCAAATAATCATGGTGAACTAGCATGTGTCTGACATGGTCTCCAAGGCAACAGCGGTTAAGACGGGAAGGCAGGCAGGGGCTCATTCAGAGGCTGAATGAAAGAAGGGGGAAGAGAAAAAGCAACCCATAGTGCTGGGAACACACACACACACACACACATACACACACAAGATAAGACAGAGCAAGAGAAAGCGAGATGGACACACACACACAAAATGACCTCACCAGCTTTGGCCACTGTCACAACTAAGACCCTCACTCTGTGTCTTCAATCGGTGCATCCTGCTGTGGGCTAGGTTGATGTGGGAGGTGACAAGGGGCAAAACACACCCACACACACATGTAGTAATGGGGAGAGAGGAAAAGGCCATAGGTTCCACAAGGCAAATAAGGGAAGAAGACGAGAAGACGAGAAGAAGGATGAGGAGAGAGATGAACGAGATGGCTGGGTGGTAGAGGGGAGTCAGAGAAAGCCCCGAGGAGACAGACGGGGAAGATGAGGAGATAGAGGAGGTGAAAGCCAGCAACTGAATCCCTCTTTTCTCTTAACTCTCTCCTAATTTTGTCTCTCCTCATCCTTCCTATTTCCCCTCTAATTTCCTTTGTGTATCACTCCCTCTCTCTCCATGTTCTGGTTGTTTCTTGCACTGGTCTGTTTGATCCAAGAGTCACCTTGAGTTTAAAGAATACACTGTGGTCAGAGGCTCCGACACATGTAGAAAAAGTACTACACTGAGTCATTCCTCCCTCTATGTGACCCCCTCACACACACACACCTCTGTGTGTTTCTTTCTGTCTTTATTTCTCACACAGCAGGCGCTCTGTGGCCTTTACCAGCAGATCTCCATTTCAAAACCCTCCTTCTGAAAAAGAGAGGTAGGGCTTGCCAGACACAGAGGACATGGTGAAGACTAGGGACATGCTGAAGAAAATGTACAGAACAAAATAAATTGTGGAGTGCAGCAGATATAAAGCTGTTTACAAACTGCCTGTCTAAAGCAAAAATACTACAAATGTTTGCAAATAATAATAATAAAACTTTATTTATAGAGCACTTATCAAAACAAAGTACAAAGTGCTTCACAACAAGCGAAATAAAATACCACAGTGAATGATGAAATATATAGAAATACATACATAAAATACACAAAAGCAATAAAATAAACAGCCAGTTCAAATGACATTAGTTTAATTTAATATGCTTATTTGGTTTCTGGTTTCTCATAAAAAAATGTTTGCATGAAGAAAGAAAAAAAGGTACAGCAGATAGGGAAAAAAGCTAGGCAAAAGGAAGCTAAAAAAACTAAATATGCATAAATAATACTAAACAATGCTGCAGGATTACAGGCAATGTTTGAGTTCGGTGGTACTGTAAGTCAGCAAGCTGAAGATGAAAATGTGCCAAAGTAAAACATCCCTGTTAATAAACAGGTAGGCTGGGCAGCTGGCAGGTCTAGAGAGGTTTATTAGAGCGGGTGTGGGGTTGTAGAGTGAAATGTGAGGGGTAAAGCTAAAGCGGTGTTGGATATAGTCTAATTGCACACTCTACCTACTGACTAAAGCACATAAATAATGTATCTCTGCTGAGTGTCAGTGAAGTGTACCCACTTTTGCCATAGGGAGACAACAGTCACACACAGATGAAAACACACATTGACCAGAGGATGAGCACCTTTGTACAGATTTAGATTACAAAACGATACAGACTATTTAAACAGCAATATGTTTGATATATCTTTGCAATCAATGTTGAGAGAAGAGTGAAACAGCCGGCACTGCATACATTGTACACAGCATAGCGCAAATTATGTCTACTTCACAGGTGAACAGTGTGCATGTACAACAACTAAGGAGCAGGGAAAACATTAATACATTTACAGACAAAATTCCATATGAATACACACACACACAAAAATAAAAGAAATATGGTAGAATGAGCCACAGAGAGAAAAATATTGCCTCTTGAGTTCCCTTCTCTTTCATTCTCCCTTTCTACCTCTGTCATTCTCTCTCCCTCTCTCACTACCCTCTCTTGGCTGTCCTCCCCACAATCAGTGCCCAGTGAGCCGTGAGACGCACTTAAGCGACGACCGGCGGTAACCTCACACCACCCTTGTACTCACTCTTTTTCACACAGAGCCACACACACACACACACACACACACACACACACAACCACAAAAATGCACGTGTGTGTGCATGCATGCATGCATGCACAGTCACAGACACAAAGACACACAGATCACACATACAAAACCATACACTTGCTTCTCTTCTCTTCTCTCCTCTACTCGTCGTGTGGTTATGTTGAATAAAACACACGCTGCCACTTACCTGCTGACTTCCATGCTGATAAAGGGCTAAAAGCTTAGTGAAACAGAGTGAGAGCTGCTGTCACACAGCATTACCAGCCTTGGATCTTAGGTTCCAACCTCAGCAGCACAATGACAAGCGTCTCCTTAGATGCACTCCAGGGCTAACCTCAAACCTCTTGTCCAGTTTTTCAGAGCCCACAAACACACGCAGAAGGACACACACACACACACACGTAAACACTGCCCATACCACTGTGCATACACAAAATGGATTTGCAAGCCTATATGCATAAAAACACACAAACATGAACATTTCCACATCACACACAAGTGCCATTAGCTTACCTGGCAAGTAGTAAAGTGGTGCTTTTAGTCCAAACATGGTTACTGTTTAAGTGTCATGAAGAGAGAGCAACTTGTTTCAAACGCGCAGGCAGCCGTCCCGTCCTGGATGACTGAGCAGGAGAGGGGATGTGCCCTCGCAGCCACCCAGAAACGAGGCTCTGTGTGTGGGGAGGCTGGGCTGGGACTCAGCCTGTCATTCCTGCTCTCTGGTGCTCGCTAACCAAGCGTGAGGCTGGGACCGCCCAGCCAGCTAGGACACACACATGCACACACACACACACGTACACAAACACACAGTCAGTCACACAGACAGAGTGGTGCAAGGGTCAACCCCTGAGCACGCCCCCGCTCTCGACCCCCTCGCTCTTTCCCCTGATCCCCCGGGCAAAGGGTCAGACACTCGCTGTCCGTTTCCAAGCAGCAGCAGGAAACACGCTTTCTCCAGCTCTTTCTTACATGCACACACACAAACACACACCAAGGGAGTCGGGACAGCCGGAGAAAGATGTAAAAGATAGCGGTCCAGTGCCAAAAAGAGGTGAAAAGAGGCAGGAGGGAGGATAAAATACAGGCTGGGTAAATCCTGCAGAAGAGAGCAACGACTGATTCCTGGGACTGTCTTTTATCCCTCTATCCAAGAAAGATGATCAGAGGAGAGACGGCTCTGCTTCCTCCGCTACTGCTGCCACTCTCTCTCTCTCTCTCATTTTCTCACCCTCCCTTCTCCCTCTCTTTCACAGCTGATAGGGAGAGAAGGAGGTGGAGGGGAGGAGGAGAGAAGGAGGGCAGAATGAACTCCCTTTAGGCAACAACACAGCCAGATAGCAAGAATGGATGTGTGTGTGTGTGTGTGAAGGGGTTGGTGGTGTTGGAGGGAAAAGAGATAGAAGAGGCAAGGGTACAGATGAGAGGGAAATACCAGCCAGTGCTGATGCTTCACCCGAGGAGGAGAGTGGTCACAGTTCAATTTGGAGTCAGGGTGACAGCTGATTGGACAGCCCCAGTGACAGTGAGAGGCCAACGACTATCAAGGGAGCATCTGTTCACACCGTATCAGACAGTAGAAAAGCATCAACCAATGGAGAGTGCAGAGAGAGTGCTGTGGGTCTTCAAGGGCAGCTCACAATAGAACAGCTACGTGTTTGGAAGAGGAAAATATAAAAGATCCCCCGCCTCCATTCTCTTCTCTGAAAATAAGTGTGTGGGTGCGTTTGTGTGTCCGTCTAGGAAGCTTGGCTTGTGCAGCCTAGCGCACAGACTGCTCACCATGCTGCGCTGACAGCAGACTTTCCCCGCTTCTCTCTCTTTATCACACAAACACACACACACAAATAAGCACACAAACACCAAAACCCTGTGTTATGCTGCCGCCTGCTCTGCACACAAACCTGACTGAGATGGTGGCAGTATGGGTGAGGAGTTAACTATCTGCTGGGAAGCAGCCATGCCAAACAACAACAAAAAAGAAACAGCAGGAGAGGGAGCAAAAGAGAGAAAGAAAGAAAGAGAAAAGGAGAAATGATGGGGAAATAGTCTAGCAAGACAGTTTGCCCTAGGGGTTGACTTGCTCTCAAACCCATTCTATGAAACTCACAGTGGGGGAAAAAGAGAGGGGTGATTGGCAGGAGTTTAGGAAGGGGAAGGAGGCGGACTAAGGGGTCCTACACCTTCAGGAAGACTCAGTGGACAGGAAAAAAAAACTTCACAACACGCATCCACACGCACAACAAGCACAGTGAGAATGAGTGGGAGTGCGAAAGACACGCACAGGCAAATAGGGCAAATAATTGCAAATGGGGACTGATGATTGAAGGAAGAAGGAGAGACAGACAGAAGGAGAGGGCAAGTGTAGAACAGGAGGGGAGTCCATAGATTGAGATATGGAGGGAAGCAGAGGGGAAGGGGGGAGGGGGAGTTATTCTGGGAACAAAGCCCTTTTTATTTATACAGACAGGAAATCAGCAAATGTTTAATTAAGACAGGTACACTGTGTCAACAGTGTGTAGGTGTGTGTGCTATAACATAAGGACAGATAAGTGAGATTGTGCAACGTGTTCACATTTACACACCCTTCATGCTATCACAGTATGTACATTGCTGAATGTGTGCAAACAATACACATTATCATTGCTGGAAGGCATGTGCGTGCTCCTGTGCTGTTTTGCGCAGGTGTGTGTGTGAGGTAGGTGTTGAAGTGTCTCGCACCTTGTGAGACAGGTTGAGAGGTGACATGTCCCCCTGAGGTGCTACACCACCAAGTCTGATGACACAATGACAGACAGAGACAGACAGAGAACTAAAAATACAGTGTTCAATTTCTGTAAGGTGGACAAGATGAAGACAAGGAGCAAAAGGACAAGAAGATCCATTTGTTTTCCACACACCACAGGCTAATTTTCAACAACTCTTTCTCAAAAAGTCAATAAAAGATGTCAACTACATTTAAGTAAATGTTCTGAAGAAGGCACAACAGTCAAAAGAGCACCTGTAATATTTTCATTACTGCAAATACATCTTTGAATTTGTTTCCTGCTTCCCAGCTGCTATAGCAGCATTGTTCAAAGTGTTTTAAAAGAAGCCAGTTATCCCAGACCCTTGAATTTGGTTTTGTTTGTAATTTTTTTTAGGTTGCATCTTTGGTGACAAATTCATATTACTGTGCTGCTTTTGCACTGCACTAACTATTACAAATCACCCCACAAACTATACTGTTTTGTTTTTTATTATGAAGGTGCAGGTCTTTTTCATTCTATGTTCATTGCTGCTCATTGTAACAACCAAGTTGTTTATCTGCTTATTCCAAACACACTGCTGTTGGACACACAAAACATATCCATTTCTGTACACCACAAGGAACATAGACATATGAAACACCATGAATTTATAGGGCAAATAGAGATTAAATCTCCACTGATTTACATCAGTAGGTAAGACAGAGAGTAGAAGACATTATTTAGAAGAAAATGTCACAGGTTACTGCATTAAAATGAAACCAGGAGCGTTACACAGTTCAGTGATGAAGGAGACATTGACAGGTAATGGAAAAGACTCATCTGTTTGGTTTTTTATTTTGCTATTCATTAAAAGGGACAGGCAATGCTAGAGAATAGCTATCGTCCTCTGTTATTTAAGGTAGTGTAATGAGTCACATTTGACAAGTGCACTGTAGAAGACGGCACACACACACACACATACTCTGAAAGGCTATAAAAGCTCCCTGGGGACCAAGGCAGTGTGTGTGACTGAAAACGCTGTGATCAAAATGTAACAGGGAGAGAGAGAGAAGAAGGGAAGGGAAGAGGGGGAGAACAAAACAAGTGAAAAGAGGGTGTTAGAAAAAAGGGAAAGGATAAAAACAGGATGGGAGGCAGGGCACAGCAGTCAGCTGACAAAGACAGGGAGGAAGAGAAAATGAGAGAGAGAGCTAGAATGAGCTCTCTCTCTCACACACACACAAACCTGCCATGCCCACTTCCTATCAACCCACTATACATTTGTCTTCCTTACACCCCCCCCTTGCAAAAACAAAATCACTCTCTCAATCGTTGTGCGTGTGTGTGTGTGTGTATGTTTATTGGAAAAGGTTGAAAGATATGGACTTCTTCCACAGAAGGGAAAGCAAAGATAATGCATTACTATAATCTTTGCTCTACCACACACAGTCTCTGGAGGTGCACACAGACTCACACAGACACGCACACACATACTGTAAACTCTGACATGAAACAGGTCAGTTCTTTGGAACAGGTGTGGGATTCTCAGAGAGAATAACGGAGAGAAATGGGGTGGGGTGGGGGGTGGGGGGGTACATTTATTAGAAAATATTCCACATCCTCTGGCCAGTCAAAATTAAGCATGGTCTTAATGTAACCACACGCGCACACAGATATTATCACCACTCTACTCTCCTCTTCTCTTTGTCCTTCCTGACAGGCATATATGAGATAAGACCTGCCCTCTTGACCTCTTGGCAACCAATCAACATATCAAATGAAAAACTGTAACCATAACAATATACATATACATGTATTCATACATAGGGCTGGGTGATATGGTTAAAATCTTTATCACTATTAATAAGGACATTTGCCAATATCTACACATACTGTATTTATGCCCTTTGATTGACTGGCGACCTATCCAGGATATACCCCGCCTCTTGCCCAATGTCAGCAGGGATTAGCTCCAACCCCCCTGCGACCCTCAAGCATAAGCAGGTATAGCTCATGGATGGATAGATGGACATACTGTATATATGTTACAATATGGCAAATGTTTGCAAAATCACACAAATAATCCAAATGATGTTCAAAATGATGAATTGCGTTCTACTGTTATGCATTACATGATACCAAAACAAAAACTTCATCAACTTATTTTGTTCCAGAATCATTGATTTGGATAACAAAAATAGTAGAATGATAACGGGATAAGATCACATCATCACAATTTGATTCACCCAGCCCTACGTGTACATAAAGAGAGACCATCCACCTTGCATGGCCTTAGGCCTCACAGCAAGCAGGAAAGGAAAGGAAGGATGTGTAACAATTGAGAGTTTCAGAGATTTGATTAAAAAAAAAAAGAGCTTGACTTAAGTGCGTTGTCTCATATCAAATCTGACGAGAAATGATATCTCATCACCCTTCACTCACCCTTATTTGCCGAGACCCGCACACGCTCCACCATTACACACACCAATTTAACCTGACCTCTCGCTGGTGATTAGAAGCCTGTGAAGTGTGTGTGAGCACGTGAGCACGTGTGCGTGCGTGTATTGGTCTTTGTGTGTGAGATGCTTCTCTCCGTATGCTAATCACAGCCTAGTGCTGAGAATTAATTTGCAAATGTGTCATTACCCATCAGGCTCAGCAGCAATAACCCTGCAATTACACAACTCTCGCCTGGCCAGCTGAGCACCACACACGCATGCAGGCAAATGTATGCGCACACACATGCTGCTTCTACAGTGCTCAACTGATATAAAGATGCTATATTCTGAAAGATATTACATTCTGCTTTACCACCAAGAGAAAAACACACAATACTTTGCATCCAAGTGGTATTCAGTGTGTTTACAGTGTAATCACAGCTCATCACCTCAGTGTCAACAGGACAGCAACCAAGGTCAGTTGAGCACTTTCACACACTCCTGTTTCTTAGCAACATTATCCAGGAGCGTAGCCTCGCTAAGACCTTCAACAGCATCACACAATGCCTTCAGATCACAGATACAGTAACTGAGCAACGTGTGTGTGTATGTGTGTGCATGAGTTTAAGCACTTACCTGTGAAGTGAGAGGTCAGGATTAGAGGGGAAGTGTGCAGCAGCCATTAGGAGGAGGATGGTTGACATGGAAAAGAGAAAACCACATAGCTGAGTATAGATGCGTTATATTTCAAGTTAGCAGACATTATTATCTCTTTCAGACATGTTTGCAGATACTTTAACAACTTAAATCATTTTGTGTTCTAATGGATGAGCTGCATATACAGAAAGGTGCCAAATGAAAGAAAAAATCCTGAATAAAAGAGTGGAGAAACATATCGAATGCTTCTATACAGGGCTCCAGGTGTCACTGAATAGTTTGGTGACAATAAAAATCATGTAAACCATGTGCTAAGGCCCTTACATTCATTAGATTTTAATCCAATTGAACACCTATAGGAGATTTTGGAACAATGCTCTCCACCAACATCATAAAATCCCCAAATGAGGAAATAGCTTTTTAAAGAATGGAGTTTCAGAGACTTGGAGAATCTTTGCAAAGGAGCTGTTTTAGAGGCTTGTGGTGGCCTAAAATCTTATGAAGACAATTTATGTTGTTTTTCTCTTTAATTTGTCACCCATCTACACATTAAAAACATATTTTGGAAATACATGCAATAAAAACAGCAGAGGTCATTGTTAGGTGTTTCTTAACTCTGAAGTTGAGGAATGACTGGCACCGTTTATCATTATGAGCTCACATTTTTCAGTCTGGTGAGAAGAGGGTGAAACAGCTGCAACAACAACCTGACTTCTGGGTGAGTTTTTTAGGTCATTACCTCAAAAAGGTAATTTTTTTTAGGAATCTCCCTGAATTTAAAAGTTGAGGCCAAGCAAGGGTAAAAGTAAATATTTGCTCAGTCACTGGATGCAAACCACCTGCTCTCAAAATCCACTTATCATCGCACCACCTAATACGGTTACAGCTCATTCACACACCAAGTGTCTACTACAAGAAACTGACCCACAGCGGCAAACGCTCATCTAAAGCATGTCACACACCTGTCACACGTACTCTGTTGCCCGGTGCAGTCACACCTTGGGGTGACAGCAAAGGTGTGTACATGCACATGCAAAGTGTGGCTGTCTTTTCCTTCACCATGAGCTGAACCGGCTCGACCTTGAAATCAAACAAGAACTGTCAAACAACAGACAGTTGATGAACACTAGACAAAAGGCTAAAACAGAGTATATTTTTTGAACAGAGAAAGAATGTCAAATACAATTTTTTTTTAATTCCATAAAAACATTCAAGTTTCCCCTATGATCACACACTGCTGTCAGATAAACAGATAAATAACCTCATATGACAAGGAAACCACAAACCAAGAAACAGAAAGAGAGGGAAAAAAAGAAGTTAAAAAGGAAGAAGGGATGTTTTGTAATCTCAGGCAACTGTCCAACCACTGATGAGGCTTTGGTGTTGCTAATCCTGCCTAACTCAGTTTATAAAAGACTGTGAAGATAAACACTTGAGTCTCAAGTTAACAGATTCATGTACTGGATACCCTGCTGGCAACACTGCAAGAGAGAGTCTATTTTGACAATTGACTTTGGCAAAATAAAGCAGACCGCTCCATGAGTAACCTAGCTCTTCCTGCGAGGACAACACAGGTCTGGAGAAATTCTTGTCAAAGTGTAGGATAATACTGTATGAGCTCCCTGAGCCAAAGGCAGCATTGGCTGACTTTTACAACCAGCACATCTGGATTGATTTCTGCTCAGAATAACAAATTGGCATTAACACCATAGCTAGCTACAAAGCTACTGATGCCAGATAAATGTGTTAAAAATTCGCTACATGACCGTTGTTTTAACCAGTGTATGTCTGTGCGAGATTAAGCCACACACTCCACTATGAAAACGACACTACTGACAAACTGAAGTGACCTGAATCAGAAACAAACAAAATTATCTCACACTATTGGCATTTATTTTTTTTGCTCTTACTTTGAGAAAAAAAGTCATTTTAACACTTACAACTAGATTAAGTTACTCATTAAAATGGATGATTTGTGCAGTGTGGATAGCCCTGTGAACATTCTCCAGAAATTCTCTTGATGACATCTTCAGGGGCCTCTTGCATGTTTTTGGCTTTGAGAGTCACATTTTAATATTCGCAAATCAAGCCTGCGCTCCTCATGTTCACCAGAATACTGTCACTCCTGATTTAAAGTGGATTTCCCTTTTAAATGGCTGCTAGCCCTTATTGTGGCCGACACTCTCTCACACACACACACACACACTCGAGGGAGCCAGGTGGGGGGAGCTGGCCAGAGCTGACAACCTGATGTGCCGTCATATTATACCCTCCCACAATGCCTTGTGGCACACCTGCTTTCTAGCACAGACAACAGAAGCGTCCCTGTTCTCAGCCGAGGGAATGCATTGCGCCACACGTCTCTGCTCTGATGAGGCTTTTTATAGTCACTCAGCTCTCTTACCTGCATCCTCCAACCCTTCATCTGTCTCCATATCAAACGCATCAGATCTGCTGCCTCTCCATGAGTCCCGTTGTTATTAGGCAGAAGAGCAGAGAAGCACAGATGAAGTATTGAACCTGGGAAGAAGGCAGCAGCGGCGGGGGGGGGCTTTAAAAGCTCTGCTCATTTGATTAACAAATATGTGTGCACATGTGTGCAGCATGTTCTTTTGTGTAGTGTGTGTGGGTGTGGGTGTGTGTCTGTGAAATCGCCCAGGGGCAGGTGTATGGTATGCAAATGCAGCTGAGGGAACCTGGAGAGCGGACGCAGCAGGAGAATCCTGCTTTACAGGAACACGATACAAAAAAGCTGACAACAGGCTGACAGGGTGGGATCATACACACACACTGGCTGGTGTGTTTTTCGCTTGACTTGTGCTCTCCTGTGACATTTCCTCATTGGCTTGTTTATCTCAATTACCCCTGCCTATTGGACAGAGATGGTTAACCCATTAACTCACACACAGGGAGGAGGAAAGGAGAGCGAGAGAGAGAAGAGACAAACAATGAGAGAGAGAGCTGGATTATGGTTCGACCTGCCTTAGGCGTGTTGTGAATCACACAACTGTACGAGGCCACAAACGCAGGCTGGCCTGGCCGGGTGCCAAGCAAACACACACACACACACACACACACACACACACACACACACACACACACACACACACACACAGCAGCTGAAGGGGCAGCAGAGCACCAGCACCTTGGGGCCTGTTGGAGGGCCTGAGCTGACCTTCTCCACTCACCAATGTGCTTCTGGATTTAACACACTATTCTACAACAAGGCTGCAGCTTTGTGTGTGTGAGTATTGTAACTGTGGGTAAGTGCATTATTAGATGTGCCGACATGTGTACCTGTCATGTATGTATATTGGAAAGCTGTGTGTGTATAAGGAGGTTGCCTTGCCCCGTGTCAGGCCTCTGCTGTGTTCAGTAAGTGAGGCGTGCTAATACTGCGTGTGCTCAGGTTTCACGCATCAGCACACAGTCGAAGAGACTTACCCGAGGTCACAGACTGTCAAACCGTCCTCCCCTTCTCCTTCTCACCCCTACCTCCTCCTCAATTCTGTGACTCAATCCTTCCTTTTCTCTCACTAAATACTTTACATTTAGCCAGGCTTCAGCACTCTATATTTCAGTTTCCTTTTGCTCCCCCCTCCCGCTCTCTCACTTTGCTATCAGTCCTCCCTTCCCTCTGCCTCTCCTTCTCCTTACTCCCCGGAGGATCCCATCATGCTCTGTCTTTTAGTATCTTTAATGTTTTTTACCTGTCAACAGAGGAGAGAATGTGCGAGCAGCTCCCCAACAAAGGAAAAACACCTCCTGTCATCTCAGAAAATGCTGCAGGGAGGAGGGGGGCAGGGAGGGAGATCGACAGGGGGACAGAGGGAACTAGATAACACGGGAAGCGGAATAAAAAGGGAAATGAGGGAAGGGGATAGGATAATGAGGCAGAGGGAATGTGGTGCTCTTAATGTGTGTTAAATAAACACAAGCTGTGCCATTCCTGAGCAGGTTATCGGTTTGAAAATAGCACTTCAATGGCAATGTGTCTTAAACATGTGTCATTTTTCAACACCTTCATACAGTTGGAGACAAAACACACCCTATTCGTAAACTACTCTTGTACAATGAGCTCTTGTTTGAATTACAAAGAGCGACTCATGCGTCAAACTCTCACATACACATGCGCCAAAGAACACAGACAAATATACACACATGACCTCTTCAGCTTCAGACAGCTATAGTCTGTGAATCCTTAGCAGCTCAGTTCAGCTCTACCACACTCCACAACAGTACCAGCAACACACATTCACACGGGATAAAACTATAAGCCGTGCAATCCAATAGGCACCTCGCTCAATCTGTGACTGTCTCTCTATCCCATGCCCAGTGTGTGTGTGTGTGTGTTTCTGTGAGTGAATCCTTTGCTATTACTAATCTGCTGGCACAGCCTCCGTCCTCAGTGTTGCCCTCGTCTCCGTATTATTCTGGGATTAGCTTGTGTGTTAGCCTAGCCGCAGCCCACAGCCTGAGCTGGGGAGAGGCAGCCATCTTAGAACAATGCCTATTGATGAAACACTAAGAGGCTTGATTGGATTAATCATCTCTCCCTCTCCTTTTTTTCCTTCTCTAGCTGTCCCTCTTTGTTTGCATTCCCCTTCTGTCCTTCTGCCTTTCCCTACTTCCCTTCAAAGCTCAATAACACACAGATTTTGATGTTTCTCCCTGGTGATGAGATGGTGCTGTCAACACCCCCTTGTTGGATAACGAACGCAAATAACAGGCTGCCGGTTTACGAGGGCACTTCAAGGTAAAAAGTAAACATCTAATTGAAAGGAGAATCACATAGCTTCTAACTGCTTCGGTGTTATAGTACATTTCACATTATAGTACATAAGTGGCGGGCCTCCCTTCATGATGAGAGGAAACACTGCCTTCGATAATGGCTGATTGTAATTATAATGAAGAATTTAATCATATGCAAGAGGCTGAGGGGAAACTGTGAGAGGAGACACATATATGTAGGTTGTGTCTTTTCTTTCTTTCCATGAAACACATGAACTCGAGCAGCCAAAATGTAAGGGAGAGCAGAGAGAAATAGGGGTGAATCTCTGCAGATTTGGCCTGTGTTTAGTTGGGGCACTCTACCAAGTGGCAGTCGCTAGCCTGGGCAGCCTTTGGCCCACTGTCCCCACCAATCACATTCCAGCCCAACTACGCCAGCGTGGACCCAGAGCAACCTTACAGTCTGGTGCCAAACACCCGCGCACATATACAAACACACACACACACACACACACACACACAACCACCACAGCTCATACAAACACTGCAGCCAACTCCATTTTCAAACACGGATAACAACTGAATTAACACTCTGTGATCCTCTGCCAAAGCAGAAGGATGCTCCTTTATACATTCAAACACACACACACACACGTGCAGATAGGTAAACAAGTACACATATCCACACACACACACACACACACACACACACACACACACACACACACACACAAGGGGCTGTTTGGGTGGAGTTATCTGTGGTTAGATTTGAAATGTCTCATCCAGTCCTTATGTCTGCCTCTGTCTCTCTGTTTTGCTCTCACTCTGTTTTTTTACTGCTGCTGCAAAGATGAAAGCAAATTACTGTCTCATGCTGGTGTTGTTGGGGTTAAAGCTATTTAGATGGTGTCTCCTCTGTGTGATGCTTCAGTGTTTGGAATGCAAAAATTGGGTTGAGAACAAGAGCGAGTCAGAGTGGTGAGGTCGGGTGGATGAGGGAAGGCAAGGCAGAGGCAGTTTGATGAAGTAGCTGGGACATCATTTGTTCCCCCGACCTGAAGCACAAAGCACTTGATCTAAATGCATCTCATTTATATTTGCAAAAATAATGACCACACATGCTCCTCTTCCTCTCTTTCCCCCCCATCTCTCTTATAAATCTTTCCCTTTTCTTTCTCCATGTCTTATTCGTCCTCTGTCCACTCCCCCGTTTTTACATCCACCCATGGCCGAAAATATTTTTCTTGCGCCCTATAATCCTCCTATCACATCACCGGTCTAATCTGACCACTTCTCTGCCTCCTTTTTTCTTCTCCTCCCCTACTTGTCCCATTGCCTTTTTTTGTCTTAGCTTTTTTTTCACACACAAGATCTGAGACTAGTTTTGTTTTTGTTTTTGAACAAACCAATTGTAACAGCTATGGTTATTTAAGGATGTTTTCTCTGTTGAAAATCACAGTAAGGGAAAAAATGGCAACCAGCTAAAAACAGAGAGAGGCAATCACCTGACATCACAGCTATTCATCCTGCAGAGAGCAGAGAGCTGTTTGGTCCTCCACCAGCATGAAGAGGAAAGGCCTTCCAAGAATCCCTCCTCTCTCTGTCTTTTTCCACAGATTAATCTGTCCAGCAGCCGTATAAATCTCTGCACTCACTGTGGAGAAATGCTCTATGTGGATCATTTATGTATGACACAAAGAGGAGATAAACCTTGGTAAACCTCTCTTTAAAACAGCCTAAACTGACCTCACACTACACACACTACGTTTTAGCTGTAGCATGAACATGTGTGCTTTTGTGCTATGTGTGTGAGAAATGAGCTAATGTTGAACTGTAGGTTTACATTACCTGGTGAGCATGTGTAGTTGTCTTGGTTGTGCTGCTTGTTAAGGTGTCATTGTCATTTATGGCTGAGGTCAAAACAACTCTCTCCTTTACTAAAAGATTGGAGGAGAGGGGGGAGGAAGGGATCAGGGGAGGAGAACTAGAGAAAGAAAAAAAACACTGGAGGGGGGCTTGAGATGGCTTCAAAGGGTCCTGCTGTAACCATGGTGCTGCTGAACTTGGTCACCCTGGGAACAGACCTTCCACAATGTTGAGGAAGAGGAGAAGCATTTTTGTAAAGGAGGGTAGGTGGGCGGTAAGTCCCCCTCATAATTAATTGTTCACAGAAACATAAATGGGTGTTTTATTTATTATTAAGAGCTAATAATCAAGTCATTTGTAATTACAAAATATAATAAATCAATAATAAACTTGTTGATAAACAAGTACGTACTGAATAAACAGCAATGCATAATGTGTAGATAATGCAGCCTGTCAACCTAAAAGTACAGCAGTTTATAAGAAGCCTTGGACACTGTAATGGTGTCTATAAAATATCAGTCCAGCATTCACTAAACACCTCGTAGCACTACGGCTGAAACAATTCAGACTTTATCCATTATTCCAATGATTACGTTTTCGAATAATCAATTAATCATTTAGTCAAGAAAATGTAAAAGATAATCACAAATGGCCTAATGTCTAATGTCCTAAACTTGCTTATTTTGTCTGACCTACAGTCTAAAAACGTCAATGTTTAGTTCATGATGTGAGAGAGAGAAAACTACTAAATACTCGCATTTTTAAAAACTTGATTTTTTTGTAGTATTTTCACCTGATAAATAGATAAAACAGGTAATTATTAAAAAATATTAAAAAAAAGATTGTTGGCAACAAACAATTATCTTCATTATTCAAAACCTATTGATGTCCTTTTTGAATAACTGATTAATTGTTTATTCCATAAAATGTAAAAAATTATGACAAAGGGCTATCAAAACTCATGTTCTAAAATTGGTTATTTTGTCTGACCTAGATTATTACATTTTCAAATCTATAGTGAGAAAATGTTTGGTATATTTACTTGATAAATGACTTAAAGGGTTAATACAATTGCTTCAGTACTATAGTCAACTGTCTTAGGGGCTCTTTAGATTAATTAAATCTAACATTAGTAAAAATAATAACTTTGCCAATATTAATCAGTTCTTACTATATTATCTTCCAGGGACTTATTGACACTTTAACCCACAAGATGGAAATGCATATACTTTTTTTTTTGGCAGCATCTCCAAAGTGTGTGTAAATCCTGCTTGACAGTTGAATGGAAACAGCTTGTGTCTCCTAGCAGGCACCTCTCCTATTAGATACAGATGATGAGCAGAGTTTTCCAAAGATTTTTTGGAGAGGAAAAACATGATGAAACAGAGACTCTTCTGTTTCGGGACACTGTTATTGCAAAATTAGCTTCATCAATCTCGCTTACCACATTGGCAAGACCAATCTCTATTCACAGACCTGATCTGTGTGTGTGTGTATGTGTGTGTGTGTGTGTGTGTCCGTCCCTGCTGTCCCAAAAGTAACCCATTATACCATCTCCAATATGGTCCTGCAGTGAGCGGAAGCTGTGTGATTTAGATGATATTTGTTTGCATGGATAGAGCATAAGGTGTAGTCCTGTGCTCGCGCACGTGTGTGTGTGTGTGTATCATTGATTTCCTGTCAAAGTTAACAAACAGGCTGAATCTGTCAAAGGAAGACAGGCACTTTTAGTAGTGACCACTGCAGCAGGATTTACAGCACTTTTAACAATCACACCCTCAATTAGACTAGCAGAATAGCTTCTCTGTGAGTGTGTGTGTGTGTGTGTGTCTGATAATAAGTATCGTACAGAATAGTAGGATGACGGGGTTATGAGTAAGCGCTGCAACACTTCGATTTCCCCTCTTGCTGTGATGTCACTGAATTTATTACTAGCTCTTGCTTAAGACCGTACTCGCCATAAATCAGACACACACACACACACACCAGTACACTCAGAGACACACACGCCGCTGTCTGTTCGTGTCGGGCTTATGATGAGTAGCAGAGCGGAGAGGGACTGTGATGAGGGGGAAACAAACAGAGCGTGGAGACGGATGACGGATGGCTCCTTTCATTCAACAAGCCAGTCTGAGATGAACGTACACTTAGGCAATACGTTCCCCGGTCTCGGCCTTCATCTTCCTGTCTCCTCTGCTGCGACAGATAACTAACAGTATGGCACCTTGATGTGCTGATAGTACCACTCCGGACCAGCAGCAAAAAAATTATTCCTAGACTGATAGGCTGACTGTCGCACACCAGCAGTAGCAGAGATGTTGGTCGTGGGCTGACACTAATAGCAGAGTGATGACTTCCACTGTGTGAAGAATGGGGATAATAGAGAAAGGCCCACTCAAAGTCGAACAGGGAGCGGTGGCAGGGGCGCGCTGGAGGTGACCAGAAGTTAGAGTAATTGCCTCACCGCACTCAAGGTGCTTGAAATTATCTGTGACCCGTTCCAAGTGTGTGCGCTTGAAGGGAGGAGCGAGAGACATAGTGTGCGAGAGAGGCATGGAGCAAGAGAGAGGGCAAGAGAGAGAAATGACCGTTGCAAATGTCCATTTCCTGCCGCAGCAGGGTCATGCCTGAGCACCGCCAGGAAGTGTGGGACGGAGGGTAAGGTGGAAACGGAGGGATAACCTTGTCTCAGCTCCAGTGAGAGAGGGCAGGGGGCTTGTTATGAGAAAATGAAAGGGGAGAGGTGGAGGAAAGGAGAGCCACGGGCCATTAGAGACACCTCAGCTACACATAATGGCAGGTAGTGGAGAGAGGGACGCAAGTAGCTCAGTGGAGTGGAGGTTGGAGAGGGAGCAGGAGCGATACATGCCCTGTGCAAAAAACAACAAAAACTAAGACTACGTTATACATTTACACATACACCCAACATGACATTTTTGACCACATATACCTTGATATAAAAGGTGTAATGTGACTATTTCTGGTGACCACTGCTTTTAGAAGATATTAACACATAAGTATATTCTAAAAAAGGAAATCTTTAATAATAAGATTACGATGACCAGTTACATTCATTGTTCATTTCACCCAGCTAGAACAATGAACTTCAAAAGCTCAGAAAATTGTGTCACTTAGCTTAAATGCAGCATTTAAAATGCAAAAACTCAAACACAGCTTTGCAGAAACCCCCAATGATTTCTAGGCTTATATCTTGATAATAAAAATGTTCATATTCACAGAGTTGATTTTTACACAAGGCAGTTCCTGCTACTTTCCTCTATAGAAAAAGTCTAGTCGACAGAACACTAATAATCCTTTATCACCATGTGGCCTTAGTGTCTCTATCTTTTCTTTTTTTTAATGTCCCTAATATGTAGGTGGCACAATTGCAAGAAGAAGAGACAAGAATATGAGGATATGCAGATGATGGGGAAAGAGAGAGATGTGAGTAAATAGAAGAAAAGGGAAAAAGAAACCACAATGAGACAGTGAAGAAACACAATGTTTGGGTTAGGGTTTTCTACGCTTAACTCTCAATTTTCTGGACTTTTTCTCCTTCCTCTCCCTTCTCATCAGTTTCTTCCTCTAACTGCCCTCTCCAGCACAAGGCCTCTAATCAGAAGGTATCTGCTGGGCTATGTCCTAGGAACATTAAAAAAGAGGTGGTTTACACAGACTACTGTGAACATGGATATGTCCTCAGATTTCTCTCTCTCTCTCACTTCTCCCATTCCCTCTCTTATCCCTCACTAACTTACATGCTTCACTTCCACTGCTGTAATCTCAACAGCATTTACTGAGCTAATTAATGGGGCAGAGGGTTGAGTACTTCTCAACTGAGACAACTTCTTCTCTTTGTCTCTTGCACACATGGATAACTACAGAGAGAAAGGGAAGAAGCGATGTAAGGAGATGCAGGAGGGTGAAAGAAACAGAAGGATACATATATGACTATTTATGACAAGATAGTCAACTTGACAGTTGTCTGCTTAAATATAAACCACATTTAGTGATAGCAGCAAATAGGTTTATCTCGGACTGACAACTTTTATACAATATTGTTACAATTCTATATTATTACTACATTATTAAAAATACATCAAATCTAATACGAGTCACCAGGGAGTGCTTTTCTTGTTTTTTCAAATTAAATGTTGAAGTTTATTCAGCAATACTCCAGAAAAGCCATGCTGCATACTAGCCACTAGAGGCAGATAGGCAAATCCTAAGTGAGTGAATCAATGACTAAGTGAGTAGGTGAATGAACGTGGAT
Source organism: Siniperca chuatsi (assembly GCF_020085105.1). NCBI lineage: Eukaryota > Metazoa > Chordata > Actinopteri > Centrarchiformes > Sinipercidae > Siniperca > Siniperca chuatsi. Next base: position 19,316,780 of record NC_058042.1, read on the forward strand.
CTATGAGGTCCTGCGTATCCGAAAACCATTAAATAACTTTTATTTACTAAAATTTTTGCCCAACTATTCTGAAAAATGCTAGACACAGAAAGGCAAGGAGGAAAACAGATGTACTTTAGCTGTAGGAGAGCAAACAAAAGACTCTTATCCTGACGCTATGCTGAGTAAAATGTCAACTTATTATCAGAGCAGAAAGGCCAGCCTCACTTTCTCTCTGCACACCCGAGAAACATGATACCCAACGTATTTGCACTCAGAAAGCCTGCGTGCGGCAATCAGGACAAGCTCACCGATTTCAGCTCACTGTTTTGGTTTGCTGTTCCATACAGTTGTTTCTCAACAGCTTTTATCAATACCCCAATAAAAAATCCCAAGAAGCCTTGCTTAAATCATTCAGCAGGTCAAGACACCCAGGTTTTATTATCAGGAGTTGGTGGAGACCAAACTATAGCTAAAAGGGCAGTGAACATTTGAAAAGTGTCCAAGAAAGAAAACTCTTGTGGGGTGGCGAGTCGCTCTGTCCACTGGATGTGAAAGAAAGTATTTGTTTGTCAAAAATCAATTAAAGTGGCTTCAAAATTGTCCTTGGAACATCTAAGGAAGCCACACAAGAGAAACATATTAACACTTTAAATTAAACAACTTTAAGTAAATGATGAAGGCTACTTTATTTTTAATTAGACTTTAGAGAAGTGCAGATTGCATTTTAATTCTTTAATATTTTCTTACTGAATTTACACCAAGGTCAACATTTCAGATGTCAGAAAAAAGACGCATATCAGTGTGTTAGTTGAATGCACTTCGGTACAAATAAACTGGTGTGTACACACGATCTGAGCTTAAAACAGCCAGCTCTACATTGCCTGCATATATCATAGTATTTGTGATCAGTACAAAAATACTAATGCCACATATTTCATGTTTTTATCACCCCACTTTTAAACTCAAGTTCCATTTTTCCATTTGTGTTCTCAAAGAAATGGAAAATGTAGGCAACAACAAACAAGAATATGTAACATGATACCCACTCAAAGCTAGAATACAGACAACAGAGAAACCAAGCTGAGAGACCAAGAAAATTCTTTATAAACAATCATTAGCTACAGATCCCAGGTCTCTCATCCATAGTTGATTTTCACTTCTATTCAATCCATCTTATTTTCTGCTTCCTAACTCTATCTTCTTTTCCCATTTGTTATATTGCTTTACAATCCAAACCAGACGGAAACACTCACTATATTTTCGAGGTGTCACGCAAAAATTCTTCCTGCTTTCTCTCTATGCCCTACCTGGTCATTTGTACTTGGTTTGGACATGGACACATGGCCAAACTACAAGGTGTCGTGTTTTTGTTATGGTTCTAGCTTTGCACATATTTGATTGGTCAAACCAGACACAGAGAATAATGAACAAGTCGGCATGACAAATTCTGTTTGCAGAATATAGTAGTCCAGCTGAGCCTGGACATCTCTGTATCTTTCTTTATGTATGTGTGTGTGTGTTTGTTTGTATGCAACTGCAGTAGATCCACATATACAGAGCATGCTATATTAGCTATGAGACCACTAAGCAATATGTGTCTTGTACAGGCTCCACAATATTTTCTCAATGTATCTGACATTCTACCGTCAGCACTTGTTATGTATTTATTATTTATAGAATAGTAAATAAAACCCCTGCATTATACTGCAGTATATTCAACAATTTAAGAACACACTTAGTTTACTTGGTCAATAGCTGTCATAATTTTTAGAAAATTGTCTTATGTTAGTATGCTGTTAATGCAAACCCAACACTTCCTACAGTGCTTCAGACAAAAACATTACTGCAAAGAGAATTTATTAGGGCTTTTACAGGGAAACGGTGAAGAAGAGTTGAGTTATAGCGTTTGGGAGGTAGTTGACTGTAGCTCAGGCTTATGTCTCTCTCTCCCTCTGTGTGTTTGTTTGTTTCTCCTCTTTGTGTGAATAGTGTTGTCCTCTTCTGTGTTTGTCTGACGTCACCCTCTGCACTGGTAGCCAGGAAAAAACATTTTAGAAATCAATTAAACTAAATTGAGTCATAAGATTAATCAATATTACAATACACAAAACAGATACATGTTTTGTCTTGCCATTATTTTGCATAATAAAATTCATTCACACCATTTGTTGTACTCAAGAGCAAGATGTGTTTGAGAGAAAGACCCTGATTGTGTTCATTAATGTCACATCAGCGTAAAGGTGATGAGTCTGAGCAGATCAGGGTTAAAGATCATTGCTTTGTGTCATTTATTCCCAACCTCCCTCCTCTCCTTATTGAATCATTGTCACTATTACTTGAACCTTTGATCTTCACACACACACACGCACGCACGCACGCACGCACGCACGCACGCACGCACGCACGCACACGGGCACACGGGCACACACACACACACACACACACACACAAACGTCCAGGAGCCATATTGATGCTGGTGGTGCTGCAGAGAGAGCCGGGCAGGGGGAGGTTATTGATGTTTTCTCTCACAAAGCCAAGGTCTAGGCCATGAATCGCAAACTCCAGCCTCCACTGGCCCCAGACATTAGCAGCCTCAGATAAGACATGAAGGATAGCCTGCATTATAGGAAAAACAGCTTCACCGCATTATGCACCCCCCCCAAACCCTCCTGATATCACATACACACAACACACTTATACACGCACACTAGGTTTGTCCAAGGTCCAGATACAGAAGTGATTTTGCACGGAAGTGTGCGTTTGTGTTGCCATTGTGCGAGTTTGTTTTGTGTGGCGTAACAGAGGAAATTGTATACCACTGGGTACTTGTTTGTGTATGTTTGAGATCAGATGCAAGAAATGAGAGTACAGTCAGGACATCAGCAGAAAGGAAAGGATGGGAAAGAGGGAATGGGAAAGGAGAGACTGTGTACGCATCTACTTTATCAATAAAAATAAGACAAATTCACAAACAAGTCACAATTTTTTCTCATGTGTTGATGTAGGTTACGGTCAAAATTCGGAATGAGATGATCTGCAGGATCAGGATAGGAACAACATTTCTTAATTGAACGGTATTAGCTATAAAAAGCTCATTCCATTTTAGATACTTATTTTTGTAACATGTAGACTGTATTTTATCAGTGCAGAGCTATTTAGCGCTCACACATATCTAAATTGTTTTTCTACTTTCTACTAATGGTTAGAAAGCCAAATCAGCTGACGTTGAGTGTTCAAAGGTCAATGATGAAGGGCTTGAACTCGAATTGGTAGCAACATCCTAAGTCAAAATGAAGGGCAATTAACTTGGGTCCTGAATGTTTCATTATTTGAAAAATCAGTGCGCCAGCATGACCACACAGCCATGATCCAATAAGCATTACCTTTGACTTTTGCCCCATGCTGATCTGAGATCAGAGGTCTCACTCTGGTGACGGCCTTTGGCCTCCTTCCTGGACCCTTCAGGTCAATAGAGTTCAAAGGTCAAGCTGCAGCCTCTAAAACCACTGGACATGTGGTCTAAAGCCATCCATTTCTACCTACAACTCAGAGATAGCAACAGGCTTTAATAGCTTCTGACCCCTTACCCCACTGGCATGGAAACTCTGCTCTGCACCTGAACCATGAGCAACATGAACACAATTTGGGACTGCCGATGGTACTCTGAACAGAGACAAAGCCAGAGGTCACTAAAACCTGTCAAAAGTTCTCCTCCTTCTGAGAGTTTTTTATGCTATTTGTGAAGACTTGTGTTTTGAGGAGCTACAAAAGGAGCTTTACAACGAAGATATAAAGGCTGAGAGGTGACAGCAGATGCAAAAGGCCAGAGTATGACGCAGGCTTGCATGTTGCATAAGGTGCGTCAATCTGAGCTGTCAACAGGCCTTTTTATGTTGAATCACATTTTAGGATGGAGCCAGAAATAATAAACACTTTAGGTATTTCTCGCTCCCCTGATTGTTCAAGTTGATTACATCTTGATGCTCCCAGCAAGTGTGTATGGACACGGAGGGGTTCTCTGTTTTGTAGCTGTAGATTACCATACTGTTAGCTCTGAAATGATTTTTAGCACTTTTCTTGTCATGAGGATGTGTGAGTGCTGCCCTTATTTGAGTTATTATGGGCGAGCAAGCAAGCATGTGGATGGATAAATCCTGTCCCCAGCACACACACTGACACACACACTCTCAATCGCACACACAATCTTGATCATCAGTGCCAGGCTCCTTTATTATTTAATCAGAACCACTCTTCGCAGTGGCTAAATTATTGAGCAAGTGTATGTTCATACAATCCCTCGCTGAAAGGTAGTACGAGGGTTTTCTGAAAACCCACTACTCCCACTCCCCTGCTATGAAATGCACTGTTCCTAGCCTTTAACAGTTCTCTTTCTCTGCTATCTTTCAGTCTCCTCCTGATCTCTTGAGTAATACTTTTACAAAAACAACAGGAGAAATTAGGAGGCAGTGGGTAAGCTAACTGACGTGTTACACATTTCAATAACTGATTTGCTGAAACAGAGAGGGAGGAGCAGTGTGTCTCCCTCCCTCTCTCCTCCTGGCATCCTCCAGGCTCATAAAGGCAAACACACAGTCAAAAAGACAGAGACACTAATTCAGGATGCAGATGGACAGGCAGACAGACAGATGGACTGAGGGAAGGACATGCAGATTTTCATTGGCTCTTGGAGGTAGCAGTGCCCAGACTAGGCCACGGCCATCCCAGTCTGACCATCTCCACAGCACAACCCTTTCCTGTGGCAGAGATCTGGAGGACCAACTTGCTCCCATCTCCCCCTGGTCTCCTCTCCTCCCAGGCTGCAACTGCCCCCCAACCCCACATATTATACACACGGCACAAAACACACACATGCACACACCACACCCCCCGCCCACTGTGGAGGCCCTCCCTGCAGGAGCCCGGTGACTCTTCCAGGGACCAGACAGGTGGTGGGAACTGAGCGGGCACGCGAACGCCAGCCCACTGCCAAGGGCTCGGTGCCAGTTGGCACACAGTTAACAGGCGCACTCCCTCAATGTGGAGCACAGTGCACCCATGAAGATAACGGCCCACACACATGCTTGTCTTAATGTACTTGTGAGGACATTTCACCACTGCATGCTAAACCTTATCTTATCTAACCTTAAATTTTATTTCTAACCTTAAACAAACCACTAGAAGAGTCGAAGACTGGCCAAACTAACCTCAAATCAACTCAATCTAAAGGAGTGCATCCCATACACACACACACACATGCATCTGCAAATGCCATAATTTAAGCTTAAAATAATATAATAAATAATAAAATTAGGAAATGGAAGGAAGAAACTAGAAACAAAGGGGAAAAAATCCTTTCATGGATTCTCCATGAATGAATGTCAAGTCAGGCATTCTACAATCGACAATTCATGAGGTTATCCATACAGTACACACACAGTCACACAGACGCAAAGATATGCAGCATGATTTGTGTTGCCAGATAGCAGAATCTGAATTATGTGTCCACAAGACATCTGGGTTCTTCAAAAAGAGCAGCTTGCAAATATAATCAAACTAGCTATTCATTCTGCACCAGTGGTACATTCTGTATTCTCTACAAAACTAAAAGCAACGAGTTTACCAAGCCATCATTTGAAAAGTGCAATTATCTGTGCGGCAGGTTAGGTTGTATTAGAAAAGAAAATGAATTAGACTTCGACAAAAAAATACAAACTCAAATATACCATAATGATGAGTTATAATAATGTCAAACACAGAAGAATGTTCAAGTTCCCTTTTGTACTATACCCACCATACTTCCCATTTTTATTGAAAATGGGAAAATATGAATCAATTAACATTCATTCATAGCAAAGGGCATTCATTCTGATGTATGTAATGCAATTATGAGATTGACAACTCAAAATTACCAGTACAAGAATACAAAAAGGGCTTTGATAGGCTGCTACACTAGGATAGGCTGCTGTGAATATCTGACTTAAAGTTAACGCTAAGCAAGGCCAAGTTCAAAGACTAGACTGGAGAACAAGATGTGGAATTCAGGAACTCATCGTGAATGCCCTTCCTGTAGTAAAAATTTATTTAAATTTCTTATGAACACAGAGACATGGTACACTTATATCCTCTTGTTGCTGAAATTCATTGTAATATTGAAATAAAAAAACTTTAATTGGTAGGGCTTAATCATTTAGCTCTGTAGACTTAAATCTAAAAAATATTGCTTGTACTAAGTATCAGTAATCTTGAAATGTTTTTTCAATATTACTATTATTATTATTATTTGCCCTGATGAGAATTTCACAAAACACATAATTCAATCGTCTGGTGGCACAAATTTCACCCCACACAGTGACGTGCATACCCTCTCACACATGTCACTGGCAGATTTTGCAGCATGTGTGTTATCACCATATGCCAACTAAAAGAGAGGCCTAATGTCTTCAACAACAGACTGTCTCTGCATCAGACACCCACACATCATGCCGCCCCAATGAGCGCTAATATCTTTTCCTCCACCAAAGCCCTTTTATATGCATTTATATTTACACATACAGATACTGCACCTCTGAAACAACCAACACTCATGTAGGAAGTACAGTGAATTTGTGTCCACCTCATTATTCTTGCTTTGCCCACTCTTAGGGTGATGCCATTAAGTACAAACTATTTGCATGTGTGTGTTTGTGCGTGTGAGCAGGCATGTAGTTGCATGTTAGCCTGATTGGGATAAGGTAATGAAAATTCAATTGACTGTGCAAGGAGTCTCTAATTATAAACAGGCCTACTTTTCTATTCAACTTAAACTGACAGACTGACAAGAACAATTGTCTTCCCCCTACCTCTGGAGACATTATACTTTGATAAAGAGAGTGCTTTTCCTGTGTGAGAGCAGAACAGAAAGTGTCATAATACCATTCCTCAAAGGTGCTCGATCTGACAGGACATCTACAGCAGGTTTTATGAGATGGAGGGAACTTGTTTTGTCGCTTTACTAATTCATACGCCACTTCCACACTGATACACTGCAGCATGGTGGAGAGGACGACGTGCCATGTTTAGTGAAACATGGCGGCAACGGACAATGTTCTTACAGACTCATGATGCTGCACTCCAACAGACAGGCAGACAACTGAACATACAGAGAGAAAGACAGTTTCTGCATTACTGGGGAGTTTAACAGGCTTTTTTAAAACCTTTATCTCTCACAACTACAGCTGTGCCTCCCTCTTCACTCTCTTTTTCTTCTTCTCTCCTGCTTTTCTCCACTATCCTTTATTCTTTCTCATAGTTCATCCCCCCTGCATGCATTTACTCCAGCGCTGCTTGCTTTTGCCTTCATTTGACCCTCAATCTATTTTCTTGTTTTTCCAAAGATTAAAGCTACTTCAAGATTAAGGAGCATTACAAGCTAACCAACTGAAACAGACATTTCAATTTATAGCCCACACTCAAAGTGTCCAACCTGCATTTCCTGCACACACACACACACATTATTTGACAATAAACACGTCAACATATGCCAGCAGGGGGAGGAGCGGGGAGGATAATCGTTACAAAACTAACACTGCTTAATGGATTTCTATTCTCTCCTGTTTCAGTCAGGAGCCTCTTTTAGCTGTGTGCTTAGTCTTTGCTCTGTAAAACACTCCCTTCTCCTTTCTCCTCGCCTCCCCCCACTCCCTCCACCTCCCCCAACTCTTGAGAGAGGTCCTGTCCCGGGCCATCAGAATTGTGGCTGACCTATCACCCCTGCTCACTAATTACTGCACCATGGCGACACTTCAAGTATCTCGTCACCCCCGGTACCACAAAAGTGAGCGTGTGTGCACACACAAAGAAACACACAAACATGTCAGACCTGCATTCCAAAATTCATCAGCAACGACACACGTTGAGGTGTGAGAACACACACACACGCGGATGCAGACACATGCAGAAAACATTCACTTGCACATACAAACACACACACAAACACACTGTTCCAGCTATTTTGCTCTACGAAGTCATTTAATTGGGACCTCTTTTCAATCCTGAATGGCAGGGATCCCTCTGACCCAGCTATTACAATAGAAACCCCTCCCACCTCCCTCTCTTCCTCTTCATCCCTCCCACTCAACCACCAAGCCCCCCTCTACTTCTCCCCCCACCTTTCTCATTCTTTCTTCTCATTTTGTTTACAGAAGGCAGAGAGGAGAATAAGAATGAAGAATTCTTTCACCCACTCTGTCTGCCGTTATAAGAGCCCCTCCTCTCCTCCTCTGCCTAGCGTACACTGTATCCCTGGTCTTCAGCAGGGTCCAGACACCTTGACACCTCTGGGTTCTGGCCCCTGCCCTCCGCCCTGCTCTAAACCCAAGATAAAGCTGACAATCTGTTCTGTGAATCAAGACTGCAGCACTCTACTCCTCCTATGAATGTGTATGTGTGAGTGAGAGTGTTTAAAGACTCTTTTTCTTGTGAAATCAAAAATTGCATAGTCAGATTATTCAAATAAACTGGTGGTCAGTATCAGTGTTCACCAAAATATTCCTGTCAAGTCTGCTCCCTCATGACATTACAATTCCAGATAGATCCCCAGTGTTTATGTAAGAGCTGGTGATTGAGAGCTGAAACAGTGTCAATTTTTTATTGCATTTTAATGCAAAAATGTGATCATTTTCAGTGTCCATGTTTGTTAGTGCTCTCTTGTCTTCTGGGTTTCACTTACTTAATTACCTGCCATTTTAAAACTGGGTCTTAATATGTTGTAACTATTTTTAAACATTTTGACCTGACAAAGATCCAACAGGGATCGAAAGAAATTTGTGGTTTGGAGTCAGCGAGCATATGTTACTTTTTTCATCAAGGCTGTTTTCCAATAGCCTTGCACCTTTATGTGTGTGTATAACTACGCTCCTTCTGTTGTTTATTTGTTACATGAAGATAAAGCTTTGATATTCATATAGTATAGATATTTGCACGCAGGTAACATGTAACATAGGCAGTCATCCTCTAAGAGAAGCATATATTAGTTCAGTTCCAGCTACTTTGAATTACTTTATAATATAACAATTATTCTTAATTCAAGGATGTATTTGTCTTAAATCGTGTACTGGTAGTAACTCTGTCAATCCCCACTGTCTAACAAAAGTTTTTTCCCTTGGTCATTTTTAAGACATGTCATAAACATTTGCATGCTCAATGACGTGATGTTGCTACTTTTGGTCCCACAAGAGCCACGGTGGAAGATTTCTGTAAATCCTACTAGAGCCTTAGCCATCAAACTGCCAGAGTGTCTTAGATGAAGAATCAGCCCCGACTCCTGTTCCCACATGTCTCTGACATGGAAAGCTGCTACAACATTTAAAGTTCAAGGTGCATTATGTAAAGGGGCTTAAAGGACCCTAGAAGGAGAGACTTTCTTTCCTGTTTGGTTACACAACAGTCTGACCTTTGATCTTTGAACCTTCTCCACCTGCAGAGTGCAACAACAGGCTCTGTCATCATGGCCATGGGGTTAAAAAGGAAATAAAAAGCTCTGAAAGACCTGATTTCTCAGCTTCATGCCTTCATCTGTCTTAATTGGTCTAAGTGACCACCTGTCTGCCTCTCCTTCTCTCTTTCTCACTCTCTCTGTTTTTGGAGAGCAACAGCACACAGAGGAAGTGTGTGTCACAGACAGGATGCTGCGCAATGTTCAGGGGCTCAAGAGAAATGCAAAGTAAAGTATCAGTGCTATCAGTGTCTAACAGGTGGAAGACTCTGGCTGCTCTTCTCTGGAACAGTTTGGGAAACAAATGACATTTACACCCCAAAGGGGCGGGGGGAAGCAGATATACCACAACCTGTTTGAAGAGCTGAAGACACAATGATGGAGAAAAGAAGAGGTGTATGCCGGGATGGAGGAGTAGAGGGGCGCAGAAAAACCCTACCACAGAAAACAACAAAGATAGAGAAAAAGAGAGATACACATAGAGAAAGAGAATGTGTTTTACAGAGAAGTAGAAAAACTGGTGGAAAAAGAGCATGGGGATGGGACTGAGTTTGCCTCATGGCTACGTTCTTTAAGATCTGTTATGGATGTTACCCACTCCCTTTCTTTCTCTCTCTGTCTATCTGCCTCTCACTCACACACACAGACACACACACACAGGCTTGTTAAGCTGGGAATTCCTCACGGCACTGTGCAGTCTTGTGTGAGGTAGGCAGAGCATCCATTATGTATGCCCCACACACACCGGCTCTTTACATGGGTCAGTGCCACACACACACGCATGCGCACACATACACACTTGTGCACACACAGACAAATGCAAACAGGGATACATGCATGCATGCACACACAAAGTGGCCCACAGATATCCAAGCCTTTAGTTAAATGCCAGGAAAGCTGCCTCAAGGGCTAAACCTGTCTCACACACACACAAAGACAAAAACACCTTGTGTTTTCTTCAGAACCGTGGCATCCAGTGGCTGTGCTAACACCCTGCTCCCTCTCCTTTTCATTTCAGAGAGAGAGAGATATGAGGGATGGGAGAGTGTAAGATAAAGATAGAGAGGTGGCATGGAGGTAGAGAGGGTAAAGTCGTGCTTCAACAGAAAAATAAATGATTGCTGAATGATTCATCCTTAAAGAGAGGGAGGAAAGAAAGGAAAGGACAAAGCAAGAAAAAAAAAACACCCTTTCCCACAGCCCCCATTTTTCTATTACTCTAACTCCACCCATCCTCGCTTTTTATCCTTTGCTCCCTCTGCCTCTAATAACCAGGTATATCGCTCTCGCCCTCCTCTCTTTTATCTTTGTTTGAGCATATCTGTCTTCTCCAAACCCATATCCTGTGCTATCCATTTTTTTCTCTCTTATCTGTGCAAATCCATGTTGTGCCGCTGTTCTCTTTATGTGCGTCACTTCACATCTCTCCACTCTCTCTCTCCCTTCTTCTCAGTTTGACCCCACCTCTCTCTCTCTCTCTCTCAGCATTATTGAATGTCCTCTTTCTCCTTCTCTATTGTGCTGACGGCAGAGCCAAAAGAGGCACACTGTGTGTATGTGTGTAGCTTTGTAAGTGTGTGTCTGTATGTGTGTGTGATGCAGCTCTGACCCTCTAATCAGTGTGAGGAGAAACAGAGGAGGACTTGTGCTGCCCAGCAGGGTCAGAGGCCGTGTAGAGTCAGCCATTACCCTCTTTCACCGAGACACACACACACAATTCCTGGGCTTCACGCCCAGTGAGGCATCTGCCTCCAAACAGACAGTCTTGTGTGCAACAGCCCTGCTAGAAATACACACACACAAACACACAGGAATAGATAGGAAAGACTGAGCCACTCTATATCTGTGCACTGTTTGACTGCTCCAACCCCAGGTCTCCTTATCAGCTGTCTCTCATCTATCACAACCTTACAGACATGACTCTCACTCTCTACACACACACACACACACACACACACACACACACACACACACACACACACACACACACACACACACACACACACACACACACACACAAGCACACGCACCTCTTAGGAGGCCATTTCAGTTTGTGTTGACACAGCTCCAGCTTCTCCACTGACTGCTTTTGTGTGCAGGGTAAGAACATTGTATAAATAACATGTAATATGACTTATCAACTTGTAAAGGAATCATCCACATAAGTTATCATTAGTTTACAACAGTTGCAGTTCCTTCCATTCTTTAATGCCTGACAGGTTAATGTCTTAGATCTGACACACACTGGTAGCTCTCATGTCACACACAGTCTACAGTTTCAGGGTCCTGGTATTGTGCATGCTGGCTCACTGTCTGGGACACTTGAATAGAACAGAGCCAACATTAATGTTAATAATTAATAACACCTGTGCTTTCCCTACTAAGACGAATCAAAATGTCTGCTGCGAAAAAGGCCTATTGTTACATGTAAACTAGACATCAAAAAAGCATTTCACAAATTAAGACCACCTTTAACCTGGATGACTATTTTCATCTTGGGAAAGATTTGGTCCATAAAAATGGGGATCCCCTATTTTCCTGTTGGTTGGTTTGTGTCATACCCATCACATAATGCACATGTCAACATCCACTGGGCCGGCAACTCAATAATTACGACGACATGGCTCCTTAGGTTTCAGGGTAAACGTCTGTGGCGTAAAAATGCATGGCTATTAAGCCTGCTGGACTTACAACCGATTAATTACATTCAACTTCACAGTTTCTACAGAGGTTCATCCTACATTAAGCTCAAAGCAACATACTGCCCTGATGAGAGCAGAGAAGAGCCAATGTTGCACCGTAGGATGAGCTGGCAGGAGGAGGAATGATATCAATTATGGAGGCTGCGGTTGTCGTCATTGTCATCATCAGTGTTGTCATCATCATCCTACAGCATGTATTCTCATCACACATATGTTCATGTTAAAAATACAGTCTATTTAATTTAATCCTATACTTTAATCCTGTCATCTCTCCTGTCCTCTGCTTTGCACTGTCGCCCTTCTCCTCCAGCTCTCTCCTCCCAATTTCAAACACCCCCCTTCAAAATCATTCCCCTCTCCTCTCCTGCTCCATGTGACGGTCCCACACTGTTCCCTGTAGACTGAAAGAAAGGCCAGCTTAACATTGTAGCAGCTTGGCAACCAGGCACTAAAAGAGGGGGTGTAAAAAATGAAAAAAGCCCTGTGTTTTCCCTTGAGCCTCTTCTTCCCTCCATCTCTGACCCCCGTCTCTCTACCCTCTCTGATTCTCTCCTCTAAGCTGGCTGATGGCGGTGGGGTCGGGGACCCTGGCTGAGTGGAACTCATTACAGACTCCCTTCATTTCCATTCAGAGTGGGGCCTGTAGAGAGAGTGCACACCAGGGCATTGAGGTGCACTCGCACAGGGAACAGGGCGAACACATTGAGCAAGACACCACTTATGATGAGTGACGGCCAACAGAAACAGCCTTTAATACCCCCACAGAGGAATAAGAAAAGAAGGGGGAAGGGAGAGGGCGGGCTAGCACGCCAACCACAGAGAGGGAAGAAGAGAGGGAGAGACGGCAGGGAGAGAAAGAGCAAAGCAAGAAAATAGTAGGACAAGGCAGAGAGCAGGGCAAGCTGTGGGGCTGACACAACAAGAAGGCTCATTTAATAAACATGAGCTGGAGCCCAGTGCAATCGAGTGCTACAACGGAAAGCTTATGCAGATGAGAGCCGACCTAATGACTAAATGGAGTGGATAGAGAAAAGAAAAGAAAAGAGAGGAGGGAGAGATTAAAGAGGGAATGGAAGGCAGAGGCGAGGGAGTAGTGTTTAAGTGTCTGTGATGGAGTGTAAACAGAGTTTCTCTGCTGTGTAGTGAAAGACTTTGTTAAACACAGAGAAGGAGGAGAACTGAGGAGAACACAGCTTTGCCCATCATGCAGCTGTGCATGTTAACACCAGACACACAAGGGTACAGCTTGTACGGCCTTGTGTAACCTCATCAGGAGAGGACATGTTTACATGTGAAGTGTATTCTGGCTAAATATTGTTTCCATGGTAATATTTGATATTTTCTTTTATACTGAGAAGTTTGCAATGGAAATGTAAACATAGTTTCTCTGCTGTGTAGTGAAAGATTTTCATCTCACATACAACCTTAAAGCAACATTTTGCAACTATTTTACCTTAAAATAACAGCTTCAAAATCATTTTGATGGTACACTGACTTGTAATAGGGAGAATGGCGCCTCTTTCATTCCCACTCCACGCCCCAAACGACTGTTCTTGCACTATGTAACTTGAGTTGAACGGGTACGATCTCCCGCGAGAAGTGCGTAATGCTTTACAGCACTACGTCACACACCACCAACTACGGGTCTTCAGCTAGCTGTAAAAAGAAGCTAACTCGATATTCTCAGTACGGATATCATGCCAGAGGCAAAGAGACCTAAGGGAATGTTGATGGAGGAAGCTAAAAAGAGAAAAAGTGACCAAGCAAGAGGCCGGACATAGCGCATTTGTAATTACGACAGTGGTGTAAACGTGAATTGCACTCCGAAACTGTAATACCAATTATTGCATAATATGGCTTTAAATTGAGTGAAAATGGAAGGCAGCAACAGACTAGACAAACACTGATACTCTGTTGTTTGTTTAAGCACCTCATCAGCCAAAAATCAACAAACATCAGGCTAATTTTCACCAATTACAGAGTAGCCTTTGTGCATCAGTGAGTTCCTTTACAGATAAGGGGCCCCGAGCTTTAAGAAAGGAGGAGGTTTATGCAAAGGAGAGCTTTTTGATGGTGTGTGTGCAGGAGATGGGTCCAGGCTTTTGGAGGAAGAAAGCTGTTTACCTGGAACAGAGGATTATGGGACAACTCCCTGTGGCATGTTGGAAGCTGTGGGGGTCTGGGAGGGCTGGGCCTTAAATCAGTTTAGGGAACAGTCACACCTCTCAAAGTTCCTCACCGCCACTGTCTCCTCTTTTTCTCTGTGTCTGTCTGCCTTTCTCATGCACATACACACACACACAAACACCCACACACACTCTTTACCACCCCAAAATATTTATCCCCTCTCCATTCGCTTTTTGCAAAAGGTTTAAGTCGCAGTTAGCTTTCCAAACTTAATCCATCATTTCATTTTCTCCCTGCCGAAGTCATTCTTTTTGCTTTTTTCCAATTTGCAAAAAAGATAGCTAAAAGTCGCAGTTTCATAATCTATAAAGTGTAAACATGAAGAAAATACTTTAAATACTGTATATATATTGTCAATTCATATTAAGCGAGTGAGTGTTGGGTCTTGTATTGAGTTGCAGTGTTTCTTTGTTCCTGCAAACTTTACAAAGTTATTAATTCTTATAGCCAAATATGTTAAAGGTGAAATAGTCAGTATTATGAAGGACAAACAAAAATACAAAATAGTTCAAATAGGATTAAAAATTATCTCTTAAGTCTGACTTCCATGAGAATCTACCAGGGGAATGAATGTGTGTTGCCCCTATCATGGGATTTGTTTCCTGCCCAGTTCTGCCATGATATGGAAACAATAGCAGACGAATTAGAGATAAGGGGAAAAGCCTTGTCCAGGCTAAAACAGTATCCATATGAAGTCACTGAAGGCTTTGTCTTCATAACATTGGTGACAGCTTTGTCCTCCCCGGTATGTCGAGGGACCACTAAAAATGCTGCAGTGAGATCAGAGAGAAGAGGAGAGCTGTGGGTGGACGCCAAATAGAACACTCCTACTCTAAAGTGGGACAGTCTTTTGGCAGCATGAAGTTTGTGTATATGTGTGTGTTTGTGTGTAAGTGTGTAAAACAATTGTTTCTGTTCCCGTGTTATAAAATGTTTGCATTCCTCACTTCTTCTTCTTCCCATCCAGAGAGTGTGGGTGGTTTATTCTTGTGTCTATTTGTGTATTAAATTCACACAGTTGACGTGAGCTGGCGTATGTGTGTCTCTCAGTGTGAGTGGGAGTAAGATTGTATGTGCCACACTGAGTTTAATTAGCCTGCGTGGCGCTAGCGGGGCCGTGGTCAGACAGGGCTGTGGAGCGGTGAATGGGAGCAGGTGGCCTCTGCTACTTGGGGGAGTCAGGGTCCAGCCTCCAGAGTGCCCCCACCAACCACCCCCCACCCCCTCCCCCACCTGCCCACACAGCCCTGGCCTTGACTGATGGGGACTGAGGGCTTACCTGCATGCCTCTCTGAGTCAGAGGAAGGCTGGAGGATGGCAATCACTAATGGCTAACATACTGCCTTTTGCCTGCCTGGCCTATTCAACCCACAACAGGGAGGGTGAAGCCTTTAAAAGAGGGGATTCTCTGTCTTTTAAGAAAGTCAAACTGTGAAAAACAGGGCTCTGCTATACTAGCACAACAGGGGCTCTGGAGGAAGACCAGGTCAAGAGCTGATAGCAATATTATGGCTCATAGAAAGAACAAGGGAGGAAGGACACAGGGTAGTGAGTGCCAGGTGGCAGCAGTGGCATGTCTCTGCCACCTGTCCTGGGGAATATGAACTCTTCTTGCTCCTCCTGTTCTCCCAGTGTGGGATGACACTGGCTCCCTGTCTGCCTGGCTGGCTCGCTGGCTGTCAGCCTGTCCATCTATCCGTCTGGCCGTCTGTCAGCCTCACTACTAGTCAGTTAGTCAGTCAGTCAGTCTCCCTATTTGTCAGCCTGTTAGTCCATTAGTCTTGCCTCTGGCTGCTGCCTGCTAAAAGAGCTTGCTAGCACCCCCTGTATTCATCGTCCCAATCTTCAATTTAATGTTTACCTCCATCCATCCATTTGTATCTATTTCTCTGTCTCTTCTCATTATCCTCTTTATTTATTGTCATCTTCTTTGCTACCTCCCTCACTGTCTTACAGATCCATTTCTCCTTCCTTTATCCCTATTCCTTCGCTCCTTCCCTAACTCGTCTTCCTTTCCTTTCTTCCTTACCCCCTGGCCCCAGTTCAGCCAAGCCAAGCACACTAACAAGCTTTAGCTATGCGCAAGCTATCATGGCAACCAGTCATTTCAATTACAGCAACCACACGTGCACACCCCGACACACATACACATGCACACATGAACACAGATACGCAAATATGTACATGCACAGTGCAACAGAAAACAATACCTCCAGCAAAACACAAAGATACAAGAGCTTGTTTCATTCACTGCCAACTACATTCAACTTCAAACAGGTCCTCCTCATGCTTAATATGCACAGTCTCCACTCTGCAGCCTCTTAGAAAGGAAATGACTCTTACAAAACACTGTGACTGGATTGAAAAATGTCTATGAAGACATAGAGGTTGTGCTGGGGGTAACATTTCCTGACACCTAACTTGGCAACAGGAAGCAGTTAGGAGAGAGGCACTGCAAGCATAGCCTAAAGCCTCGACTCCGCTGTTGTATGGAGTATAAAGTGATGTTTGAAAATGCACAAAGACACAGGAGAATACACGCACACAAGCACAAATGCACATAAACAATCAGTCAAACGCATACATATACACACTCGCACACACATACATGCACAGAGGACAGCAGAAACTCCTCCTGCCAGCCCTGCACCATCTGTCTCTCTGTCTGTGCTTCACAGCCGTGCCCAAACAGGGCCCCAGTAGAGTCAGTGTGAAATTAGCTGCCTTTGTGGGGCTTTGTCTGCTTGTACATGTCTGTTTGGGTGTACCAGCATGCTTGGTTTAGATGCGTATTTTAGAACATATTTGTTGTCAGACTGTCAAGAGGTAACCCACGTTGGAGTGCTATTGTGTGTGTGTTTGTGTATGTAAGAGAGGTGGAGGCTCCAAGTAACTCCATGGTCTGATCTAATGGCTATTTCCCCTGACCTCTATACACACTACATCAGCCTGCAAATGAGGTGTGTGTATGTATGTACATGCTATTGTCTGACCAGTCAGTCCCTGGAAACCTATCAGGTCCTGGTCGGCCATATCTAGCTCCCAGGGTGCTCTTTGATATTCACTCAGCACTCCGACCTTTCATAACCTTTGACCTGACCTAGTAACCCCATGCTTTTGAGAGCTCTGTCCTCCTCCTCTCTACCTACTAATACGTGATAAATCATGTCTGCTCTGACACCATTCTGAATGCACGTACACACACACACGCACACCAGTTATCCCACTGCCACATCATCACCCCACACCCCTCACATTAATGAGTCTAGAGGTTAAAGGTTGTTGACATTCCTCTCACACTTCTGTCTGAACACTATTGCATGGCCCACACACACACACACACACACACACACACACATATACATAGAAACCACAACAAAAGAGAGACTTGCTCACAGCACTCTGTGGTAAGGTGAAAAGCTGTAGATGTGCTCCTATAGGCCCTTTAAAGTCAAACAGAGAAAGTCAAATAGTTGTATCAAGCCTAAAGAAAACATGTAAAAGAACATTTTAGTGCACAGACAAAAGAACCAATAAAGCATATTTAGAGTTTCAGAGCTAAAAAAGGTCCTGAGGCTGATTCAGTGTGTGGTCTGAGGCTTGTACAGGGGCAGTCTGGGCTGTTGCTAGCCAGACTGATGAAGAACACTGCTGCCTTGTGACAGATAATCATTGTATTCTTGAGTCTTGGCTAGGAGACAAACCGTCTGGCAAACAGACAGCTTTACGGCGCAGAGCTCAATCAAACTGTCTCCCTACCCAATGGTAAACACACACACACACACACACACACACACAAACACTCGTATAAGCAAGCCTTACACACATATGCACACAAACACACACAGATGAAACAAGCCTAGAGCCAGCAGAGCCTAACCCAGATTGATAACACCAAACAAATCAGTCTGTCGATTCCCCCCACTGCTTACAGGAACATAGCTTTATCAACAGTGACATTTTGATTGTTGCATACTTTACTTACCTAATTAATTTAGAAGTGTTCTAATTCAAATGCCATTAACATTGTACACTGGTTGATTTCAGCCATTATTCCTGCATAGATGAGCAGGAAAGTCAGCAGTCATGACAAAAGGAAGGAACCCTTAGCTCAACTGTGTCAAGCACCCTCTGCTGAACAGATGAGGTATAACACCACTCTCTATGCTCCACTGCTGTGTGTCTCAACACTGGTTACTGGTGAGGAAATTGGCAACAGTCAAAGTCAAAGCTGATAGGCTCTGCTGCCCTCCTAAGACACCCAATCCTCTCCATAAGGAAAGGTGGGCTCCTCACTAACAGCACAAAAGAGGAATAATGCAGGAAAAAGGGCTGAGACAGTCCACTGTGTATTGAGTGCATAGTATATGTGTGTGTGTGTGTGTGTGTGTGTGTGTGTGTGTGTGTGTGTGTGCGCAGTGATGTGAGGACAGCCAAGCTTCTTTGCTGTGCCCAGTGAGAAATTGAATGAATAGAGGAAATGGGAAAGATAAGACAATGTGTTCAGATAATAACAGTGTTCTTTCTTTCCTTCAATGCTGAGTATATTTTAAATGCATATATGTGTGTGTATTTGTGCCCAGGCATGTGTGTGTCCCATCTTTTCCCCTCTGATGACTGACCCCTCACCCTCACTGTCACCTCTGGACCCTGCAACAATTGTCCCTTTGAGGCCCATGGGCCCCTTTTGGGGGGGGGTAGAAGACCAGCCATGGCAGTCTAATCCTGAGCTGAGCTAACAGGATTAGAGCAGCCAGGGCTAAGAGGGGAGGAGTCCCCTGTCTGTGTCTCTTGGGGATCAGAAATGACACTCGGACTCAGCAGATGCCCTTAGAGCTGCAGACAACAAACTGGCAATGCAGATTCAAAGGTGGGAGTGAGAGAGTAACAGCAGACCTACCCATTTCCTCTGAGTCCTCAGAACAGCAGTGAAAATCTTGAACATGAAAGAAATGCACACACACAACTCTTTTTTCTACTGCTGAGGCCCCCTTTAGGAAGCAACTTCCCTTAACTTCCACTGCTCCCAGTGGCCAACAGTGGAAGGTGGAAAAAAGGTGTATTTGCAGTAGTAAAGTAGGTGTTTAAAAAAAAAGCTTGTGATTAAAAGGATATCTCGGGTAACGATTGGTTAAAAGTGATTAAGACCTGCAAAGCTCATGGAGGATGAATCTGATGCAATCGACAAGCTGAAACCAAATCAAACCACTACAGACCAGTTTACATGTGGCTCTAATGACGGCTAGCTAAATCACATTGAGTTAATGAATTTAGAGTCTCTAATCAAATCTGTGTGATCTGGCAATAAGAGTGACATCCGTATGTGTGTGTGTGTGTGTGTGTGTGTGTGATTATGGATGTGAGTGTGTATTGATAACAAGAGGAAATAAATCCATATGGAGCCAGGCGGGGCAGAGAAATTCTGTCTACATGCTTCTGATGCAGAATGAAACAGGGTGTCAGGGTTTTTCAAAAATGTAATAATAAGCATGAAGACATCAAAGTGTCGGGAGGAGAAAAAAGGAGAAATAAGGGGAGTGAGGGAGAGAAATGAGAGGACTTGCTTGTATGCATGTGTATGAGAGTGCATGCATGCATTCATGATTGCACATCTGGCAGCCTAAAGAGTGAGGTTCCACAGTGACCCTATTTAGCTTTCCATAATATACTCACACTGTCATTACCACCCAGTTTGTATGTGTGTGTGTGTGTGTGCGTGTGTGTGTGCTTGTGTGTGTTATTCTAGCTGCTTCTCCCATTATGCTGTGTTTAAACATGAGAGAGCTCTTTGAGACAAGAGAGAGCTGCATGAGGGGATCAAACAACCACACATACACAAACACAGTCAAGTATGCACACACACATACACACACCCACACACACACAGACATGCTTCAGCGTGCTTATACATACACAATCTCAAACACAGACATGCACACGCACATACACATACAGTATGCAAAGAGACACAAAAATGCAATACATCCCCCCCACTGCTCTGATTAATAAAAGGTCAATTAGCAATTATAATTTCCATATTTAATCAGTCCCCTGTGGTGTCGCTCTGTGGCCTGAGCTTTGACAACTGTCTCTCTCTCTCTCTCTCTTGCTTTCTCTCTCTGCCGCTCTCGCTCTCCCTCTCCCTCTCCCTCTTTTGCTTTATGTCACGCTCCTCCGCTCTTCCCATCTCCTACGTCATTAACATCTGAGCATCCCTCCCTTCAACACCTCCTCCTCTCCCAGCCCCTCCCTGCTTACCGTGTCATCCCTCTATCCACCCCTCCCCCTTCTCTCTTTATCTTTCCTCCCTTCCTCTCTTTCTGTCCTCTCTCTCTCTCTCTTTCTCTGATGAATGCCTCCCCTCATTAATCTTGATGTTTTTCCTCTTGCTGAGTTCTTCCACAGGCCTTCAAACCTCTCACTAATTGCAATTAATCACTGAGGGAAACAGATGCTGGGAACAAAGGCAACCTGGGGGGGCCATGAGTCTGTACATGTGTATATGTGTGTGTGGGTATCAGTGTGCACTTATGTGTCCTCATATGTGTACAACAGGGTGAGAGTTTGATGAAGCTGTCAGTCAGGGTGCCACACAAAATGTGGGTGCCTGCAGGGCTCTGACATCAACCCTAGGCTGTTTGTGTGTGTGTGTGTGTGTGTGTGTGTGTGTGTGTGTTGGGGGTCCAAGAGGAGTGTGCATGTGTGTGCTGAAATTTGGGTGATTTTTGTGTGTTGTACACTATGTGCCTGACCCTGTCACAGCTCGTTGTAGCATCTGTCCAACCCCACTGTGTGGTGGTGACAATGAGAGCTCATAAAAAAGATAACGACTTGATTAAGTGGACAACAGGAGAGCAAAAAAAACAGCAGCTGATTCTTGCTTTAACAAGTCTGCAAATGGCAGCTCTGTAGTCCAACTTCTATTGTACCTCTGTGACACTCATCTGTCATTTCTGAGTGAAGACCGCTGCAAAAACTACAGGCAACAGTATTATTAAAAAACAAACACCATGAAAATTACAATTCAGCATGTTCCTTCCTTCTCTGTCTGATGTTTACTTGAACATAGTGATTAACTCTGGATGGTGTTATTTTATTCCACCTGCAGAGAATAATCACAGTATCTTTCTTTCCTTTCTACTCTCCTTTTTCCTATCCATCCTCTCCCTCCCTCCTTCAGATGTCTGTCGTCACTGCTGGGCCTTCTGTTTTGAGAATCCACATTGAGAACACACACTATGTTTCAGGAGAATAAAGGACACACAAAGACACAGGCACGCGCACACACATACACCAACATACAAACACACTATCTGTAACTGACTCTAACAGAGAGAGGAGAGAGAGGTTTAATGTGTGTGTGTGTGTGTGTGTATGTATCTGGCTTTGTGTGCATGTGTGTCAGGCAATATTATCCATCACAGCTATCGGCATCACTTATCAGCTACAAGGAGGCAGAGAAAAAAGGCTCCTGGAAAACACAGACACTTGAAAACAAAATGGAGAAGAAATGAAAAGAAATATTTTCCACTGGGTACAGACATGTGATAATGCATGCACACACACACACACACACACACCTAAGACTCAAACTACACTACTCAAACCAGACGTGAGCGTTGAAAAACCCATCAAATAATCACTGGGTGGCAATACAGGGAAAAGATGCGAGGCTCTGCTATGTTTAAACACAAGCCTGTTATGCTCCAAGTCCACTCCAGGAACGCAGCAGAGTGTCCAACACAATAGACTCCAGCTCCACCGCAGATAACAGACGACAGATTCTTTTCTCCCATCACTAGGAGAGGATCATTCTAAGTAGCTTTGAGCCCCTGCATATGGGGCATCAGAGGGACAATAATGAAATCAAGCTCATCTGATATGTTCTCTAGGATTAACACAATACGGTGACCCCTACATAACCCCGGGCATGCACTATCAGCCTCCAACTACAAGATCTGAGAGATAGCAGGGCTAAAAGAGGGAGGAATGGGAAGGAGGGGAGTGTAAGATGGAGGGACGGGAAGGGATTCAGCGTAAAGAGCGTAGCACCTCATAAATTGCTAAGAAGACGTGAAGCAGGTGTTGTGTTAATGCTCTAGGAGGTGTGGGCCTACCCCATGTGCCCTTTCTCTCTCTCACGTAATCACAATATAGCACAAATCCTACAATGTATCATTGCCTCCTCTGCAGGGATAAAAAGAAAGGGGACAAATATTATATAAAAATAAACTGTCGGATAATGAGGAATAGAAAAGGTCTATCTATGTATTTCTCTCTTTATGTATACATAAGTGTCAATGAGTCATTGATAATGACAGCAGAGTATACACAGCTAGGCCCTGCACCTCTGTTCTGTAGCAGCTTCATCTGTCACTGCTGCTGTCACACTTCAAAGCCTAAAGTATATTGAGCTGTTTTTCATTTCTAGTAAAAGTAGAGTGGGAGGAGATCTTTACTGAGAGCCCGGAGGAAGCTCTATTAAGTCTCTACTGTTCTTTACCTGACAATCTTACAACTTCAAGAAATGACAAACCCTTCTTCCCAAAACACAATACCCACCTCCACCCCTCACACACACACACACACACACACACACGCACACACACCAACCCAGTCCCTTGACAATTCCATCCCAGCAGGCTCCACTCAGCCTTTATTCATTTTTTATATATCACCTCCTGTGAGTCTATTGCTCGGCACGCAGCAATCGCTGCACTTAACCCATTATGCTAGGTAACGCTCCCCAGAACGGTCGCTCCCTCCCTGGGATAAATTATTAACTTCCTCCACATCCCGCCATTCATCACTGAGCCCCATCGAGCAGAACGGGAGAACCATTGCTCATATCCATGGCAACAAGGGCCCATTTGTGCAGCAATTGGATGCTGCTGATGATGAGGGGAGAGATGAGGAAGAGGAGGAAGAAAGAAGACAAATAACTGCTTTTATCAAGCGCTCTATTGTTAGCATTAGATCAGCCTCTTCTCTTGCACTTGATTTTTCTTCCTCCTCTACTGTTATCCCTCTTTTTACAACCTCTATGTTCTGCCCCTTACCTCTCCTCTCGCCTTATTCACGCCACCCAGTCCTCTCCTCAAGTCTGAGATGGCAGCAGTATGGGTAATTAGATCAGAGCTGTTCTCTTGTCTCCATGGAGATGAATCATACAGTCAGGGTGACAGTCTGAGCTTTAGCACTACGCGGTAACCTAATCAGAACGTTTGAACCCCAGCCAGAGCGGCAGCATAACCTAATAATACCAGCATGAACCTACAGTGACCTGCATCCCTGTGCACAGCAGTGTACACAGACAGAGGTGACGAGGTCTGTTTAAACACACCAGGTCACATCCCTGGATGTGCTTGTGTGTGTCACTGTGTGTATGTGTGCATATGTGCTTGAGTGAGTGTCTGAGTTTGAGAGGAGAAAGCCCTCACAGGTGTCCTAATTCATGAGCAATCGCAGCTCATGAATAATTAAACATAAAATGCAAATGTACTCCTTTGATCATTTACATTCATGTCTAACAGCATTAATTAATCAAACAAACCTCTTCTTTATCCCCTGTGGAATAGGAAAAAAACCACCAGCAGTCAGAGCGCACAAACATGTACACACACACACACACACAAAGGCAGACAAGTATACAAAAAAAAAACACACCCAGTAAACAAGTTTACTAATCACACCATTTAGCCACATCTGAAGAAATGAAATTCTCTGTGCTGAGCAAGTTAGCATGACTCAACCTTGGACCAACCACATGGTGAAGGTGATTTAGGTGATTATTCTAATCTCCTCTCGTAGCTACACCCACTGTATGCTAATGTAGTTTGCACAAATAACAGAGCGATGTCAGTATAAGCTCTGTGGTGAACGATGACCAGGTGTGTTTCTGTGATAGTAAAAACGCTATGTTGTTGTTACAGTTCACCAGCAGATACAGGTCGTACTGTAGCTTCTGCTGGAACATACACGCAAGCATACATAGACATAGTCACAGGCAAACGCATACGTGCAAGCTAACTCATACAGCATGATACACAATGCAAAGAGAGTTGGGCTCTGATTCTCCTGAGTGTGAGACAGATGGTTGCTAATGGTTATGATGGATAACACAACCACACAAGCAAACACAAATACACACAGAGGCTGATCAGGATTTCATAGGCTTTTTGATACGCTCACTCTGAGAGATGGACCTTATAAACAGCCACTCTTCAGCTGACCTCTTGTTTATAGCAACAGTATCATACACAGAGGGAAACTCATAAAGAAACAAATCTGCCTCCCTCCTCCTCCCTATCTGTCCAGATCTCTGTCGCTCTCTCAGTTTTTTTCTAGATTAGCGGTCTCCTCCTTTGCTTAACCTGCCGCCTCGCCAAACCAACTCCCCTCTTTACCTTAATAAGTCTGTTTGTATGCAGTGCACACTTGCAGAGGCCTCATACAAACACAGACTCCGATAAACACACAGCCAAACTCCTGTGACTCCCTGCCAGCTCCACTCCCTTCCTGTTACACCCTTCTGTCATCAATTTCTCCTCAGTAACAGAGAGAGATACGTCTGACTTATGGAGGATATCAATATCTCCAACATAAAGGGGAGGAGGGAGGGGCGCATACCTCAGGCTTCTTTTAGGACACCTCGTAAAGCTAAATGATAGTTGAAGGGGATGAGAGATGGAGGGGAAGGCAGGAAGAAAGAAAGACAGAGGAAGGAAAAGCAAGTTTTTAACGTGATGGCAGGGGGCCGTAAATAACTGAGATACAGATCTACAGCATGTATGTGATGTATGTCTATGTGTGGATTGTAGTATTAACAAGGTTAAAAAGGACTGAGTGGTTGACTGAGCGATCACTTGCTGTATGCAGTATGTGTGCATTTGACAATTTACGTTAGAGCGTGGTCGACAATGTGCACTGTAACCACTGGCTGATCCCACCAGAAGATTTATGCTAAATGCCAATGTCCGAAGTTTCTAACGATGGGCTGTAAATAGCTGTCCGTCTCCGCTGACATTGCCAAACTGTCCATAAACCTGTCACCTAGGACAGTTTCAGTCACACAGGACAGGACAGGCTAGGCAGCCATTAAACTATCAGTTTACACTTTGCAGGAAGAGGCGTTGTGTGCGTCTAAATATTCATGATGCTGTTAAAGGGTACAGGTTGACACCAGTTAAGATACTCTGCGGTTATTGTAAACAGATACATCGCACTATGGTTAGGCCTTTGATACACACACGGCAGACACAGTTGAGGACAATAATATATATATATATATATCTATATATATACACACACACACACACATATACACACACACATACACACGGGTGCTTCAGAATGAGGTCAAGGAGTCAGTGTTGAACTGATGAGAGGATCAATAGAGCTGTGTTTGTGCACCCCCTGCCTCCCTCCCACATTATCTATGCCTTTTTGAGATCTCTCCATCTATCTCTTTTTCTCTCTTCCTCTCTCTTTCTCCCTTGTTTTCCTCATAAACAAAACCACCACTACTAGCTCACATTCAGTAGAGCAGCAGCCATTACAACAGGGTATCTGTAAAAGCCCATGAACTCCCACAAATGCGCAGAAATGCAAGCACTTGTCTGCTATACAGTTTACCATCTCTGCTGTGTGGTATAGCTGTAAGCACTGAATGAGTGTGTCTGGATGTGTCCCAGAGGCTGTGTTCACTCTACTGTGGGAGATCTATGGCTGGTGACTCAAACTCACTGGCACCCCACTAGCAATAGCCCGGATATGATAGGCAGATGAAAAGAGAACAAGGCAGTGACAGAAAGACAAGCAGAGGAGAGGCAGAGAGAACATGTAAAGGAGAAAATGCTTTCTTCCCTGGTTGGGAGCATCTAATTTTTTCTCATTAGGGGAACTCATCTGAGCTCAGAGGATAAAAGGAGGACTGATAGCCGGTATTTCTCTCTTACTCCATCTCTCCTCTCCCTCTTTTTCTCCCACTGTGCACATGCCACCTAATTAATTACACCCTACCATTGCTTTGCTACAACAACCACTGCCGGCTAATTAACAGCACGCCTCAATCATGACCTCACTTCAAGGGTTCTGGATGTGTTTGTGTGTGTGTGTGAGTGTGAGTGTGACATATAGAGACGGAGGGGGAGGAGGAAAAGTATATGTGTAATATGCAGAGAGAAAAAGCAAAAAGCAGCAGGAGAGAGAAAGAGAGAAGAGGATGTGGGGCTGCGAGAGTGAAAGAAACAAATGGATGAAATGTAGCTAACAAGAAGCGGTGAGAACAGGTAAAAAGGAATGCAAAAATGACAGATGTGACAGACAGATGCTCAAAAGAAGAGAGGAGAGAGGGGGCAAGGAGATAGATGGAGCACCTCCTCTCCACACCCAGCTGGACTCTATCAGCCAGGCTGGAGCCAGAGAGGCTGTTGGAGAGTCCCAAATATGGGGTGTTTCACCCCGGACACGTCACTCCCAATACCCCCTGAGCCTGCCTGAGCCTGGCCAGACCTCAGTGCTGCTGCAGCCTGCCATGCCAGGCTCCATGGCTCCTACTACCCCAAACGCACTCATACTGATCGTATCAGAGAGAAAAATGGAGCGAGGCATGGCTTACGAAAACACACAGTCTGTACAAGCTGAAAACCACGTACACCACATGTAATATCCTCATGGTTGAATTGAGAGCGAGAGAAGCGAAGAGAGAGAGACGGAGAGGGAGGAAGCTCTAATTTGTTTAGTGTATGTGCTTGCATTAGCGTTAGGGTCATATTATTCTTCGCCCACGTCACACACAGGGAAAACTGAAGCCCAGTGGGGCAATCATAACATTAATAGTGCTCGACTGGGCCTAGACAGGCACACACACACACACACACACACACACACACACACACACACACACACACACACACACACACACACACACACACACACACACACACGTGTTTCCTGTGTATCTGCTCAACAGTTTATGTAGAGAATGAGGACAGAAGGGTGGGGAATGAGAAGATGAGGTGAAAAACAGAAAAGGGGGATCACAGAGGAAGTAAAATATACGAGAACAGGAAAATATAGCTAAATGAAGATGAGCTAGAGAGATAAAAATGTAACAGAATTTAACCATGCACAGAGATTCTAACTAATAAAAACCTGCCAAAATGGATCTTATGAGTGCTTAATTAATATTGTTAAAGACATTATGAAGAACCAAGTAACTGATTACCATTGTAAATACATCCATGTAAATATAGGAGTGAATGTGAATTAACATTTCCTGCATCTAGTTTTGCCAACAAAAAAAAGTTTGTGCTGCCCTTGGCACACAAGACAAAATCCTCATATTTAATCTTGCAAAATAAAAAGATCTGTATAATTATTTTGCTTTGGGTGACTGTTGGTACCAGGAAGAAGTAATAATAAGTTCAGGGACGCTAAAAGAAGTAATTTTAAGCAATATTTCTGTCAGGTAATTGGAAATTGTTTATGCTATTTAGTGGTTGATCATATGGGGGATTTTAAATAGCTTAGGAAGAAGCTATTGGACAGGATAAGTTAATGTAAATTACTGCAACTTTAAAAATGTAATATTTGTACACCAAAGTGGTCAAAGGAAAATGTTAATAAGGACAGAAAAGAGGTGAATGTTCCTCAATGTTAACATTTTCATAGATACTAGAAAATAGTGTTGAAATAATGATAAATTCATATAATGTGATTACATTTCTATTGTAAACAATTCTAAGTGTTTTCCTATTTTTTTTCATAATAAGATACTACAACTGTGATTAGAAAAAGTGACATCTAGATACTGTCATTAGAACACCAGAAATGAAAAATGTAGAAAAAAAGAGGACAACAGAGAGACAAAAAAAAGAGTGAGAGTGAAACAGAATGTACTAGTAATGGGCCAACAGCGAAGTAGAGAGGCCATGTTCGCTGTCAGCCATTAACATGGCCAGGACTAAATTATTCACTGCACTCTGTCACCTTACACAAGCCTGGGCTAACTCAGACTAAAGAGGGATGTGTGTATATGTGTGTGTGAGTGTGCATGTGAATGAACAGTGGCTTGTAGGAGGAGGTAAAGAAAATTTCCTTTAAAGACAGGGCTCTGTATTGCCATCCTGTGGCTAGAACAAGTAAGATACTGTGTACAAGCCATTTCTATTAGAAACTGCACACACACACACACACACACAAATACACATACACGTTTATTTATGTCACTTTTGGGGACATTACATAGACTTACATTATTTTCCTGGAGACTTACCCTAACCATAACCACTACTTGCCTAACCCTAACCTTAACCACTGACCCAAAAATCAGCTTTTTCTCAATTGGGGACGTGACCCTTATCCACAATTGGACAAGCCGTCCCCAATTAACTGGTCTTTACTCTGAAATGTGTCCCGAAGGTAGCCTAAGTCAGACAAACACACACACACACCAGAGTAAAAATATGGATTTAAATTAGTCTGAAAAACCCACATGTAAACAGTGTACAAGCTCTAACCTTTAGATGTCTATGGAGTGTAATGTGCAGTAACAAGCACAGGCACATACATAAACACAGAAGTACATACACTGTGCACAAACATAAAAAGACAAGGCGTAACAGAAAACTGTTTTGTGTAGAGGAAGCTGATTTCCAGCCTGCTGGTTTACTATAGAATAGGAGAGGCTGGTTAGCAGGAGCAGCTGGGCAAACAATAGAACCTCACCTGGAGTCATTTACATGGATTGTGTGTGTGGCTGTGTCTGTGTGTGTGTGTGTGTGTGTGTGTGTGTGTGTGTGTGTGTGCGTGGTTGTTATGTTGAGAGAGGTTTCTCCTGTTGCTGCTCTTCTTCATCATGTTCCTGAAAGTGCCGTTGGCAAGGAAACCACAGAGAGAGAGAGAGAGAGAGAGAGAGAGAGAGAGAGAGAGAGAGAGAGAGAGAGAGAGAGAAGTCAAGGAGCACAGTTTCGGGTAAGAGCAAGACAAAATGGGGAAGAAAAGGCTGACAAATGAGAGAGAAAAAAGAAAAGCAGAGGATCTTGGAGGAGAGTGGGGGGGTAGCAGAGATGGTTTGAGGGAGATGGAAGAGGGAGTTAACAGAGAGGAGGCAAAGAGCATGTGACAGTGCGACCCATGCCTCCCACTGACAAGCTTTATTACAGTCCCACCTGCAGCGAGACAGCAAAAAGCACTTAGCCTCAGCCAAGTCGCCTGACAGTGGAGGACAGTTTGAGAGGGAGGGAAGGAGAGTGAGATCGAAGAGCAGAAAGAAAAGAGGGCGAGAGGGTGGAGGTGGAGACAGGGAGGCTGGGTGGGTGGAAGGAATGATTGAAGTCATGGGGTTGCAGAAAAGGAGGGAGGGAAAACGAGACATAAGGAAAAGGGAAGGAGTGGGGAAGGAGAAAAACCAAAAAGAGAATAAGGAAAAACAAAAGGAAAGGAATAAATCAAATATTGCACAGTTGGTAAGGTAACAGCACTGATAAAACAGCTTTCATACAAATATTTTCCTCTGTATAAAACATCACTTTCACTTACACCCAAATATGAATTGATCTCAGCTCTATGGTTCTTTTGAGGCTGTAGTTTGTTGTGGTGTTGTATTACATTGTAAGGTTTTCTTATTTTTGTCCATCTGCTGTAAATAAAAAGAGACAGATACAAACACATACACAACACAGCCTGCTGCCAGCTGTGTGAGTGTGCTGGCAGTGAGACTTATTCCTGCTTGAACACCTGTTTCCTGGTGAAAGTCAGGTCAAAGGGCAGAGTCTGGAGGTCTCTCACTAAGTGGCCATCTTTTTCAGGGCTACTGCTGAAACATGTCTGCAACCTGACCTCACTGTTCTACACTGTTCATCAGGTGGCCTCACCAATGCCTAAATTTAACATCTCCCAAGTTCAAAAGAGGAATTCTTTCATAAATGTTGCACAAAGTAGAGTTTTATATACTGTAAGATGCAGCAAAATATTCAGCCATAGTAACATAACACACTCTCAGATGCTTTTTGCTGTCATCATTTAGTGCAACTCATGCATTCTGTGAGAAGGAAATAATTAAGGGGATGAAATGGAGAGGTTTATTACTTCCTGAAGAGTGACAGCTCGCTTCTATTAGCACTACAGCCTGCTGATGTATCTGCTGATGAGCTATGGCCAAGTAATGACGTGCTCCACTGGCTGTGAATCTATAGGTCTCTGTCTAAGTCTACTCTTTCTGGCTCCCAGGCTCTGGATGGAAAACCACAGTCACTAAATCAAACCCATCCGGAGGGAAGACGAGAGAGAGAGTGAGAGAGAGAGAGAGAGAGAGAGAGAGAGAGAGAGAGAGAGGGAAAAGAAAGAGAGAGAGAGAGAGAGAGAGAGAGAGAGAGAGAGAGAGAGAGAGAGAGAGAGAGAGTAGAGAGGGGGTTAACGGCCTGTTTCTCAGCATTTCAGAGAGAGGAATGTGTTGGAAAGAGTACAAATCAACCAGAAGTGACTGCACAATAAGGTCAGTGTGATCAGAGGAGAATCCTGACTTAAATGCTAGACACACACGAACACACACGCACAGAAACAAACACATTAAGCACACACATGCAAACACAGTGAGTGATTGAGTCGGGGCATAACCCCGTGCCCACCCTTTGAGTGGCTAATAACCGTGGCAGAGAGCCAAACCCACTGTCTCCTGACTAATTCCCCCATGCCCGCCAGGACTGGCGCCACACTGCAGAACAGAACTCTGTTTCTCAAAAATCCTGTGATCATTACATTACTGAATTACTCAAATAGATGGATGAAAAAACAGCTACACAGGCAATCCAGCTCGCTTGCCCCCTGAAGAAAAGATATAATGGATCAGACAATGGGAACACTGTGAATTAATATTTGTTTGTTGAGACTGCCTCCCCTCACTTAACACACACACACACACCTCAACGCCCACTCTGCTGGGCTGGAAAAAGAGGGCGGTGAGGTGGTGCTCTGCCATGCATGACGCTGCCAAGAGACTCGGTATACCCTGGTCTCTAGTGGCATTTTAATCACACATACACACACATAAACACACACAGTTCCATCTGCTGTGCTTCATGGGAGCGGTGGCAAGCTTGTCACTGTCATTCGAAGTTAGCCCACCCTCCTGCCATCCCTACTGAGGGGGACAAAAGAAAAGAAGAAAAGAGAGAGAGTGGTGGGGGAGAGCAAGCAGTGGCATTCCTCTCCATGCCTCCTCTGTCACCCTCTGATCTCTCTCTCCAAACACATCCCCTGTTGTCTCTCCATTCAGTGTCCATGTCCTCCTCTCACCATCCTCCCCACACCTTCCTTCCCTACCTCCCAGCACACTGCTCCTGTCATCCCTCAGCTCTATTCTTTATGTGCACTGCTACTTTCATCCCTCCACCTGTTGTTCTGTTCTCTGGACAAGAGATACAGGGATGGGCAGCTGTAATCACCCTCTCATGGACAGACTGTTTCTCATTTAATGTGTGTGTGTGTGTGTGTGCGCGTGTGTGCAGTATATGTGCTCTTGTAACATGGCTGTTTGTGAATTTAACCTGACTCCTGTGTTCTCCATGCAAGACTCTTAATATGAAACATTAACCACAGTGGCTAAAGCAACAGCTCAGACATCAATCCTCTTCCCAAGCAAATGTGGGTTGCCAGATACTGTGAATTACCCCCTTCTGTGCCCCAACCAGCACCCACACCCCATCTTCAGTGGTGCTCCATGCTCCCACGGTGGGTAATTGTAATTGTATTGAACTGGCCAACAGCCAAGCGAACAAGACTGCCAAGTCTGCCAAGTCCAGCTGTGCCGTTGCAATCAAAACACACTCACAGCTTATCTCATGACAATCACATCATCAGCATGTGTACTTCCAAGACACACACACATATATACACACAAACATAAACATAGAAGACAAGATCGAGGAGATACAACTGTGATGAAACAGTAGAAGTGAACACAATAAATGTTGAGAAAGGCTAAATTCACACAAGAGGTAAGAGTGATAGATGCTGTAACAGGGTAGACAAAGAAGAGCATAATGGCACAAATTCCCTCACCGTATATTCTGCCCTTTATATTAGTCCTGTGTGTCCCTCCCTCGATTAGATATCTGTGCAGACAGTACAGCAGCAGGGAAGTTTACCTTAATCCTTCACCACTAATAGTGATGTATTGACTGTGTGGTTGTTTAGAGCCTGAGTGACTGCTGATCTATGTGAAGTGTTCAGGGAATGTGTTCACGGGTCCATGGGCCTGAAGCACATTGTGGTCAGCCCAGATGTCACATCCTCCCCACTCCAGTCTGTTTCCTGTCTGATAGGGGCTCTTCATGGGCCGCAATAGTGGGACATTTGAAATTAGAAATGGGGTTCTCTTGTCTTCATTTTTGAAAAAATTCTGATCTGATTATATTT
Organism: Siniperca chuatsi; assembly: GCF_020085105.1. Taxonomy (NCBI): domain Eukaryota; kingdom Metazoa; phylum Chordata; class Actinopteri; order Centrarchiformes; family Sinipercidae; genus Siniperca; species Siniperca chuatsi. The sequence goes on from NC_058042.1 coordinate 19,349,543, forward strand.
TAAAATCTTATTATAGACCTCCTTAGCTCTCACAGACCGACATTCACAAATACCCACATCCAACGTGTTGAACACCACAGTGCCTCCCTCTCTCTGCACACCACTGATCAAAGTAAACATTGGCAACACAAGCAAACAGTGGACAGCAGGACCGTGTAAAATCAGTCATCAGCCTGTCCCTTTAGCCTTACTCTAGCTGTTGCATATGGGGCCCATTTAATGATTTAAACCCAAAATCATGACTGATCGTGCACCTCTCTATTCTGTGTGAACACCACAAGCGTGTCTTGTGTCACGTTTCTAGCCTGAGCGGAGGAAATGGGCCATGTCATGTCAGTGTGAGCTGCAGTGCAACACACATGATGGAGAGCACTTAAATAACTCTAAAATCCTGTTCTCAACCCACACTAAACCACTGGTGGGAGGAACGTTCAGTCTTTTGCGTGTACGTGTGTGTGTGTGTGTGTCTGTGGATGTGTGGTGACCCCTTTTGTCATGACTGTTTAATCAAGTGTCTTCTAGTGTGTTGTGGTTGAGCTAGTGTGTGTGTGTGTGTGTGTGTGTGTGTGTGTGTGTGTGTGTGTGCATGCGTGTCTGTGGGTTCAGTTGGAAAGAGAGCTTGAGATGAGTTTCTGTAAACGACAGGGGGGCCCTCATAGCTAAACAGAAATAGCCTTAGAGAAAAGAGAGAAAGAGGCCTGCGCAAGAGGGAGTGGTGAGCAAGAGAGAAAGATAGAGCAGGAGGAGAGAAAGTGAAAAAAGGAGTGTGGAGAGTTAAGAAAATTAGACTGACAAAACTACCGTGTTTATAAGTGTTAACGTTTGTGTAAAAAAGAGAGGGAAAGAGAAGAAAAGAGGGAATAGATACCCAGAGAAAAGGCAGTCCAGCTACACTAATAAGAGGAGACAGCAGCTCTTTCCACATAAATGCACTGAGCTCCAAAACCCACTGTACTGATGGCCTCCCTCCGGGCATACTCACACACATCCACATATCACAAAGTTTTTGTGTACGTGCCTGCTTCATCATGACATCTTCCAACTCATCTTCCAGTTTCACTTTATCACTACCATCCTCTCCTTCACCTGCATGCCAACAACTTGCTTATTCATCTATCTGGCTGAACAATATTCTGTGTGGATGAAAGAGATGGAGTGAAATGACTGCAAAGCCCGTAATCAATTGCTCTGGGTCGAGGTTGGCAGCAATAAAAAATTAACTGATCAGTTGGTCCTAAAGTGGAACCTCAGATTAACAACAGAAGTCTCTAAAAAATAAATAAATGAAGAAGAGCAAGATATGGTGTGTGTGAACATTAACGAATGTTAGTGTAGGGATGTTTGAGAGTCTTTGTGTGTATGTTTGGTGGGCAGGTTGGGTTTGCTTGTTTGCATTGTTGTTAATTAAAAGCAGTTGCTATTAAACAATGCATTCAAAGGAGGTGATGGGACCAGATCCTCTGCACATTTGCAAAACAAACTGCAGGGAAATCATTATTATCTCCTCTGATCTCACACAGCAGCATGTATAGGTTGACTAATGCCAAAAGATGGAATACAAAATGTTAATCTAGTTTGGGTGAGAGGGTGATAGCTATTATATATATATATATATATATATATATATATATATATATATATATACACATATATACACACACATATATATATACACACATATATATATATACACACACACATATATATATATATATATATATATATATATATATATATATATATATACATATATATATATATATACAGGTGTGTGGTAGAAGAGTTACAAGAGGATGAGGTGTTAGAAGACATGACAGTACAAGCCTGTAAAGAACTCAGAAGACATTTTTGTCACTCTTCCATTTGAGTGTAAGAGCCACCTCAGACCTCATCTCATTCACTCCAGGGGTCTCACTACTTCCTGTGTTGCCACACAGCAGGGTCAGGAGGACACCTGACACAGGAAAAAGGAAGCAAAGATAAGATGCCTGCTAAGTGAAGAGATACACATTCAGAGGGTTTGGCTTATTCTAGTAGTTGAATGATTATTAGAGGTTTAACCAAAGCATTTACTACTGTATGTTCAGTTGTGACCACACAGAAAGGTGAGCTCATGAAATGCAACATGAAACATGACAAATGTGTCAGATAATCTGTTAGTGATTGAAGAATAGCAACAGAGATATTTCATTGTAGTCGTCTGTACTAAAATCTGTCAAAGATCACATTGGTGTGAAGTGAAATGCTATGGATTGTATAGTCACATCCTATAAATAGGAATAGAATTATTTCAAGCTACGGCAACTGCTAAAACCAGAGGTGATAAAGATGAAGACAGAGGAGAGGAGAGTTAAAAATGATACACACTAGACAACGCTTAAAAACATAGTCTACATATTGTAGACTGTGATCTGGCCTTTGGGAGAGCTACACTCACTGGAAAGTGGGCGTTCAGCTCGGTCAGCTTTCTCTGGCTCCAAGGTCACTGGGTAAGAAGGAGTGTGGTCACCTGCAGGTTGGGAAGGCCCTGAGTCCTTACTGGCTCCAGCCGCACTCTCAATCACAGTAGACACCTGAAAGATATAAAGACATAGTTTACATACAAGAAACAAAGGAAGGAATGTTTGTACTACGATGTCCTTTTGTAAGATTAGAATCAGAATCGGGTTTATTGCCAAGTAAGTTTTTACATACAAGGAATTTGCTTTGGTATTTTGGTGCATAACAATAAACATAATTCAATTCAAGTCAAGAAATATAAATAGAAAATAGAAAAACTGAAGATAAAAATGTTATAAAATATTATAAAATAAAAAAAGTATATACGATATACAGTATCAGTGCAGGAATGCGCAAAAGTATAAAGAATAATGTGCAATGTACAGAGCTAATAATCCGGAAGATGTGCGTTAATGTAACGCATTTAGACTGATTGTGGAGTTAAATAATTACAACTGAATCAATGATTGACTTCAATATAAGTCCTCTATACTAATTACCACACACACTAAGAGGTGCCCTGAAAAGTTTACAGAACAGAAATGTCCCACCATTATTGGTGCTACAACAGCAGTATTGACATAATAATCAAACCTAAACAATAAAAAGACACTGATGGTGCAAATATAGCAATTAACGGCTGATGTAGCCTGTCATTGATGCAACCATTTTTAGCTGCTGTCACAGCACTCAGATTTCTGCTATAAAAAGATGACAGCAACTGAAGGGGATGCAGTGCTGGGTGAAGAAGTGTCCCTTCCCAGAAGCGAAAGAGCTGCAAAACAGAGAGAAAGACAGAATCAAAGATGAAGAGAGATAGAGAGAGAAAGAGTTTTCCTGACAGCCCAAGTCTGTTTGGATGTGCTCTACTCTGCTCCCCTCCACAGCTGAAAGAGGAAAAAGGGATGAGCCTTCAGGAGAGAGACAAGCTGACCATGAAAAGCAGAGGGAGAAGCAGAGGGTGGCTGTCAGTGAGGAGAGAGAGAGAGAGAAGTGGGGGAGAGTTTAAAAGAGGCTGTGATGGCTCCCTCCATTGACGAGAAGCAGAGAGACAGGCAGGGGAGGTGCAGCGCATCTTAAGACAAAAAGGCACCCTGGGCTTATAAAATATACATAGCTCTCAGCTGGAGACAGAGACACAGAACGACAGAGCAGAGGAGGGCCCTGAAGACTTACGAGACTCCACCACCCCTCCTAAACACACACTGCTAAAAATAAAACACACAGACACATTCCTAATGACTGAGCCAGGGGGGAAGTAGTTAGTGTTGTTGTTGTTTTTTGTGCGTGTGTGTGTGTGTGTGTGTGTGTGTGTGTGTGTGTGTGTGTGTGTGTGTGTGTGTGTGTGTGTGTGTGTGGGCATAAGTGTGTCTATGTGCTTACATTCACTCACACATGCAGATGTTTGTGAGCATCAAGTTGCATCAATGCTTCCTCCTACATTTACAGACTGAGTGGGCAAACCACAAAAGGTAGCTATGACACAAAAACCGACAAGTGTTTTGGCTGTTGGCCTATATGTAAATCCACCTGCTGGTCAGGGTGATTTTTTGGTTGGAAGTTTGTTTCAACTGCCTCTCTCAAACCTTTCCACCTGCCCTCTCTTCAAGCCCAGACAGCTGCCTCCACCACGCCAACAGTTAAAAACCATTTAAACAGACCTCACTTAACAATAAACTCACCCTTTGTTCAAGCTAACGATCCACCTCTCCCACGCACTCTTTGTAATGGCTATGCCACTGAAGTATTGGGATTCTCATGCTAGTGTGTTTGTGTGTGTGTGTTACCAGAGACTGGGTATATTTACTTCTTTGCTTTGTCGAGTTTCTCTACCTATCTTATTCTCCTCAACAGACGCCTTGGGTGCGCCTCCCCAGTCTGTATACCTAACACATCAGGTATAAGCAAAAAAAAACTTGCAGGTAAATAGTCATGTCTGAGCCTGGGGATTATCTCTACTCCAGAAAACATACACAACAAACATGCCTACAGGTTTCCTAACCTTTTCTGTCTCTCGTTCCATCTTTAAGCCTCTTTGCTGTCTGTCTTTTTTCTTCCTCTGTCTCTCTTTTTTTTTGAGTAAAAGTGCACACATGAGGGGCTTGCTTATGAATTCCCCACATTGTATATTAAACTGTGGAAGAAAAAAGGAGCAGGATATAGAGAGGAAACTGAGTGTCTGAACTGCTCTGTCAGGTCAGGGCCATGAGCCTTTAATTACTTAGATATCGTTGCTTCTTTTGTCCACCAAAACAGATGGTGGAGCATAACACTCAACATACTGGCCTTAAAAGCTAGGATGCCAAGATTTGATAGTACACATTTAGCTGTTGCCCATCATTGCTCTCAAATGACTCATTTATACCCATACAGTATAATTAGGGAGGGTCATGGTTATTCACAGTGTTACTGTGGGTACAACCATTAGACAGTTCTGAGATTAACAAGACTAAGAGTCTTCAGCCATGACAGCAGCTCTGTGAGGCTGTACTTTGACACTTCGGTGCTTTGAGCTAAATGCTAACATCAGCATGCTAACATTTAACAATGACAATGTTAACATGCTTTAGCAAGTAATGTTTGCCATGTTCACCATTAGTTTAGCATGTTATCATGCTGACGTTTGCTAAATAGCATTAAACACAAAGTACAGCTGGGGCAGATGTTACTGTCATTAGTTTTGCAGGTATTTGGTTATAGCCAAAGTATTGGACAAATAAAAATTTCGACCGGTCTCACCAACCAAACGTTGTTGATATATTTCACTCAAAACCACAAATGTCAACCTCATGGTGGCGCAAGAGGAAAAGTCCAGGTATCACCAAAGTCAGTAAGATTCATTGTCTGGGAATCATGAAATTTTGTACAAACCTTCATGGCAATCCATTTAACAATCACAGAGATTGACCAAAGTGGTTGACTGACTGACCAACCAATGCCGCTAGCATGGCTAAAAGTAAAAAATAATATGTTCTTTGATGCCAGAACATGCTAAATAAAACAAAAATAAAGCAGTATTATAGTTTTTTAATTTAAGATTTGTGTCCGAGTTTATATGCACACTCATGATGATATATGCCCTCTCAATAGAGCAGGAATAGAGCAGGGACATGTAAGATGCAGCGCAGAAGTCAAGAGGTAAACTGAGAAAGATCTAGAGAGGTTGTTCTAATTGAGGTTAATTCCACAGTTCAGCATCATCTCCTCTAATCGGTAAGGAGGAAGTTGGTAATGGATGATATTGCAGGACATGGAGAGAGCCTGCCGGCAAAAATCACATTGCAGTGTGGAGTACTGTATGCCCTCAAAGGATCACAAGATATTAGCAGCTGAGTACAGATCTTGATATGAAGCTGCAGATAAACAGAGTCCAGAGGGCCTGCAGGCTTGCACCGGGAAGTGTGAGTGCTTGTGTGCTTGCATGAGCGTCTTAGAGAGTGAGACTTGTCAGTCAAGACAGTCACAACCTCTCTAGTAATTTGTCTGTCTCAACCCATATCTCACCTGTTAACCTCTTGAAACAGTGCTGACACCATCTTGCACATAAGCACCCTCTTCTGGACTCAATATCACTTCCTCGTAGTGCCACACCGGGATTGATGGGGCGATACACATGCACATCATCCAGAAACACATGCACCCTCTAACAATAACTCTCTCTCTCTCTCTCACACACACACACACACACACACACACACACACACACACACACACACACTGTGACCTAACCCAGGCCTCTCCAGGGACAAGCTCTTTCATCACGGCCATGTTTGTCGATAGTTGAGTCCTACACAGCATCTGCAGTTCAACACCTACCAGATTCATTAAGGAGAAGTACGGAGTCAAAAGCGAGAGGAGACATCGATAAGCAGAGGAGGTGGGCGCACATGTGTGTGTATGTGTGCGTGTGTCACCTGGGGGCAGGGCCATCCATAAACACTGCTGACAGTCTAGACAGGAAATACACTTGAGGATGTCGATAAGTTAGTCAGCGGGGGTGAGGATAGATCAATAGGAACACAGGATGATGTCAGTGGCTGCAGATGAGATCACCTGAGGCGACTACAGATCAACATATGAGGAGTTTGATATTAAATTAAAAGGTGGGGTATGTGATTCTAATCCAATACACATCTTTTTGTCAAATTCAGCGAACATCTCCTCACGGTCCGCTAGTTCAGTGTGCGCTGAAAAAAAATCTGGTGTTGTACACAGCCCTGGCTCTGTAAATGGGAAATAAACAAAGTGATTCAGACTGAGCCACACAACACTATTCTAGCCATTCCAGCCATGATTTGTGTGCCAGGTACATAACTTGTCCATGGACAGTCAGCTTACTTTGCCAAGATATGCTGTTGTTGTGATGTTTGCTATAGTCACAGGAGAGTTGTGAGTATCGCTGTCTGGAGCTGGTTTGCTGGTTCTGGGAAAACCGTCTCGTGGACGATTTCTCCAAAATCGCATACCCCACCTTTAATTGTATTACCACAATTCCATGTTATCTATTGTGTGGGAACAAGGGAGGGAGAAAGACCAGGGATTGAATCATTGTTTACTACAGGAAGTTATAATTTCATGAATTAGTCCTTGAAATACTCCTCTTGCTCTAAGACCGAGTACAGACTTTTGAAAGACCTTCAAGCTATAAATCATGTAATTATTCCTCAGTTTCCACTGGTGCCAATTCCAGCTGTTGTTCTGTCTTCACTGCACTGGCATTATTTTATGTTAGAGAGTTGCAAAGCATATGTTTATTCATGTGAAAATGCCATAGATTACAACTTCAGCATTACTGGGAATAAAAACCTCCAGAGGCATGCAGTGATTCTCCCTTGAGATTTGGGAAAATTAAGGAGATGAAGCTGATTTCACCCACAGGACGTGACTGCCCTATATCACGTTGCCTTTCTTGCCATGGTGTTGAGTGCGAGTGCCTGCGTGTGCGCACGCTCTGGCCGATGTGTGTTTGCGTGTATTCTCAGCTCTGCTGACATTTCCTCAAACGCGGTTGACATTTCCAAGGGATTTGAAGATTTGATCCCTTCTGTGTTTGAAGAGTTGTGTGCTGCGCTCCTCAAAACAGAGGAAAATGCTGCAGCAGAGCCGGCAGCGTGCCCTGCCTTCAGGGCCTTACTCTATAGCATTTGGAGCAGCCTGTTCTCACTCACCCGAAGTGTGATCAGGAGAAGACCTGCACTATATATTGAATGCCTATTAGAGATGACTGGTTCATTGCTTGGTCTTTTACTTAGTCTTGCTGTTTTCCCCTGAGCTGTGGAGTGTTTCTGCTTCTCTCAACTGAGGCAGAAAAGCTATCACCAAAAGATATGAGAGAAAAAAGTAGATGGTGTGGGAGGGAGCGAGAGGGAGAGAAAGCAAGAAAGTGTGTGAGAGAGAGAGAGATCTGTTTCTCCTGCTACAGGCTGGTTAGTGGAGCGAACTGACACAGACTGACATCTTTCTTCCACGGAGAGTTAAAAAGAGCCTCGCTACTCTTTGTCCATTACTTTCTCTCTCTCTCTCCAACCTTCCCTCTTCCTTCTTTCAGCTGTCCTGCCCTCTCTCTATCTCTGTCCTTCTCTCTCTGCCCACCCTGCAGCTCCCATGTCTTGCTTTTTCTGCCTGGATGGACTCTGCAGCAGTCCTGTCCTAGCCTGGGGCTCACATTACACCCCACCACCCTGTGCTGGCCACACATGCACACACAAACACATATATATGTACACACACGCAAGCCCATACAGTGGCCATGAGGAGGCCCAGGGCCCAAACACAGGTCAGGCTTGGGTCAGTCAAGGGCAGAAGGACAGGAAGCCTGGCAGAAGCAAACCTGGCACTGAGGCTGATCTGAGGGCAGCTCGATAGAGACACATGCGCATGCATATACCAACTATCCTATCAGCCATATTTTAGTCAATTTAATAAATATAAGAATAATATAAATATAAGCTGACATTTCTACTGGACTTTAAATGTTTACTCAGAAAGAGAATTTGGCTTGCTTATTATATTGCCTGCATGAATGAATTGATAAAAAAAAAGCACAACATATATACACACACAGCTGGAGTACTAACCCCACAGCTACAAAATGTAAAATATTATCAAAATTCATCATGTGGCATATTGCTCAACATCATCATATGTTATGTATAGCCAAATAAAAGACATCCTTTAACTGCAGCACTGGAACTGATGCTGGACACGACCTTGGAGCAAGCCAGAATTAGCTTCAGTCTCTTGTCCAAAGCAATACCTCAGCAAACATTATAATTGCTAATAAGACTGAATCAGCAGTATGTTTTCGGCCTAACCACACCTGCATCGTGCGCACACAAGCTAAAGCAAACTCCCCATCAGCACAGGATACACGAGGTCACTGGATCAGCCAAAGTGGGTGCTGATCGGACCTCAATCTCACTATCATCATGTCCTTCAAATGTCAGTGATGTCATGGTTGTAAAACATGTGCATCCTGATGGAGAGCAGAGCTGAAAAGGAAAGGAAGCACCGCATTTGATGTATCAGAGTAAACATTTTGCCACTTCCTGGGATAGTTTGTCCCCAGAAACAGGAAGCATGGGTACAAGTGCCTCAATAACTATGTGATATTTTATGACCCCTGTAGGGCACTTTTTCTTCCCCTGCTTCAAGGCAGGTTATAGTACACAGAGCAGGAGCAGGGAGGGATTCAGATTTAGGACTTCCACAGTACCACTGCATATATCTGTATGAGTATGTGTAGTGTCTTTTACTCCTGTCTGTTTTATCCTTTTTAGTTTATCTTCAGAATTCAAATTCAAGGTTATCAAACAACTATTTCAGAGTTATTTGAATTGAGACTTAGATAGGTTAAACCTGCAGTTGGGTCTCAAACTGCGGGATGTTAAGAAGCCGGATGGATGTCAATAAATCAAGAGAAATGCTCCTTCATGGCGCTACAGTGTGTCCTTGGGCTAACGTTTCAAATACATAAATGCATTCAATCTTACTCAGCCTCAGACACAATGCTTTGTACACAAAAAGTGTGTGCAGACAGGTAGTCACATGCATACACAAACACACACACACAGCTGGGGACGATTGCAGGGCTGCGTCTTTCTCCCAAGTCTGTTGGGAACTCCAACAGGAAGAGGGTAAGTGCTATCGATTGGTTTCTTCCTGCTTGGCCTGGGCAAAAACAAGCTGACCGTTTGACCGTCTGTTTTTCAGTCTTTTCAGTCGTCTGCTAACTACATGCACGCGCACACACACACACACACACACACACACACACACAGCTTGCCTTCTAGTTCCACTAGGATTTGAGGATACAACCTCTCCCTATTTCTCTCTCTATATAGGTGTGACTAAATAAGGTTAGGAGCCATAAAGAGTAAAATTGCACTAAATTATTCAAATTATATTTGAATAGAACTATTATTAGCAGTAGCAGTAGTAGTAATAAGCCCTGTTGGCCAACCTGGCAATGATGTGTAATTGCCTTCAGGATTAATAAGCGGTTAGAGAAAATTAATTAATTAATAGATCAATTCATTTTACCTTTCATTTAGTAAGTCACAGAAGTGAACCTACAACAACATCATCTATGTTTGTTATCCATTACATGCTTCCAGACTATTCCTGAAAATTACAGTATGCGTGGTGTGTGTACTGCTTATGGCAAGTGCAAATAAGAAAAGCTAGTTTGGAGACAGACACTTGGGTCAATATAAAATACTCTTCTGGGCAGCACCGTGACATTATGAACAGAAATCTCTGCTGCACTCACCTCTCTTCGATGGCATTTAGATATGAGGCAGAGGAAAGATACAAATCAGGATGAGGGATAAGTGGATGGGCAGATAAACAGACTGACTGAGACAGAGAGGCTACACATTGTGGTTTAACAAATCAAAGGGAGAGGTGGAAGAAGAAAACAGTGGCATGTGTGTGTTTGGGTTGTGTATTTGTGTGCATCTACACTAATGACACTCTTTGTTTAAAGCTATACATAAATGCCTTATTTAACAGACATGAATGGACACCTTCATGTGACAAAAGTAAACAGATTTCTCTCAGCCTCTAACACAGACACGGGGAACCACCTATTTTGACATCACTCAACGAGTTGTGGCACAGTAGGCATGCTGTAGACCACTGGTCCTTTTATTATTGTAGCAGACTGTTTTTGTGAGTATGAGAGAGTTTGGGACAACTGCCAAAGTCTTTATCTTTGCTTTTTAACCAGGAAAGGGCATCACTAAGATTTCTTGGCCAAGACAAAACACGGAATACAAAAACAGAAACACAGTAGATTCTTGAAAATAAATACACTAAATGTATAAATAAAACCCTAAAAATGATGATGCTGATGAGCACAATGTATCTAATATTCCAACCAAACAAACTATTTAGAAAACATGTATCCACATCATTGAATGTATTTATTGTAAGTTGCTTTGGATAAAAGCGTCAGCTAAATAAATGCAATGTAATGTAAAGAAACACTGAGAGCTGGATCGGCTTGAATCCAATTTGGAACGAACAGAAGTGGGCAAGGAGATAGGATCCTGTTAGTTCCTGTTAAATATAGCAATCAAAATGTTGTTTAGTCCTAAATATGCCAGATGTATATATGTGCACAAATGCACTACACACTCTTTCTGTATGTAGTGCATCTGTACATGTACATTCATCACGCACACACATTCCTCAGACTGATAAAATCAAGTGAACACTTTGCAAACTGGAACAAAGTGTTTTCTCAACCAACTCAACTAGCCGCATGATATCTGGTACAATCTGGTGAAATACAGTTTTAATACATATTGGATAGTTAAAGGGGGAAAACAATGCCAAATCACTTTTAAGGTGCAATCCTGACACACAGAAACATCATTGCATTTTCAGTACAGTTATTAAATATTCTTTACTCTTGTAGCTTTCTGCCGAGCTGATGTATATAGTAGTTGTAAAACTCACTGTGATGCTGTTTTATTTACCATGATGTAGCACATCGTATCAAAAGGTACAGTGTAAATATGAACATCTTCAATATTAACCATGTTTGTATCAAAATGTCATTTTTTATGTACAGACTTTATTGCTCCATTTACTGGTAAATGTGAAAGGCTGGTGTCAGCCAAAAACACTGCTGCACTCATATATCTGTTGTCAGGCCCCAGGAAAATATATACAGTAGGTAATATATACAGCAGAGCACAGCAAAACAACTCTATTCTCCAGAGGGAGAAGAAGGTCGGGAGACAGCGAGAACAAGATAGAGAGAGATACATAGATACAAGGAGAGAGAGAGAGCGAGAAGCACAAAGGGCTGTTTCTTACTGGGTGGGTAAAGTGTGTCCAAGGGGGCAGCTGAGTGAGCACACACAACACAAAGCTTGTCATTAGTCCCAGTTTACTGCAGACACAACAAACTGTGTGTGTGTGTGTCTCAATCCTCCTCCCTGTATCTTCCTCTGACACTGCAACACACACCACCTCCTGTCTGCCAGCTGCCACTTTACAGCCATTCATCAGAGCTATGATTAGTGAGTAGAGGAATGTCATGTAGCTACAGCCAACTCCTCACCCCGACCCTGACCTTTCACTTCTGGATGACCCTGGACGACCCTGGGCCACAGCAGCTGCTTTTACATTGTGGCAACACACTCCATTAGGCCTGACACCTGCTTCTACACACACACGCACACACAGAAACACACATATACACACAAAGCTGTAAAGGATAGCCGCAGAAGGAAGATTCAAAACAGTTATTTATGCACAGGCACACACACACACAAACACAATGGCCTTTACACATGCTAATGCAGTAAGGCGGCCCTTTTATGAGATTACACAATCATTACATTGAGAGGGGTCATGAGGGGCACCTGTAGCTGAGCGACTTCGCAGTCTTATCAGAAGCCTGTGTGTGTAAGTGTGTGCGTGGAAATAAAAGAATGTGACAGAGATAGTTACTCTATAAACTGAAGTATAAGTAGTGTCATAGAGGCAATACTAGCGCCATTCAGTGGACACTGTGCATATGTTCTGTGTGCAATAAGACACTCTTTGTATGAGTGAGTGTTTCTCTCTCTTTCTCACTGTGTGTGTGTTTGTGTGTGTGTGTGTGTGTGTGTGTGTGCGGGCCTCAGACTGACTCTGACAGCTCAGTGCTAGCCATCTGCTGGCAGTCACACCAGGAGAAAGCAACCGCAGCCAAACAATGGAGAGCAATGACAGGCCAGGATTTGTGGGTAGTTTGTGTGTGTGTGTGTGTGTGTGTGTGTGTGTGTGTGCGTGTCAATTTTGGTGGTGGTGTGCGCGTTTTCCCTTCAAAGATCCAAATGAGCCCCTCTCTATGAGCATGTGCAGAGGGGCGTGGCTGTTGTTGATAGGCTGTCTCTGTTACCAGGCGATAGATTAACAAGCCCAAATGGCCATCTGAGGAGGATAGATAGCATGGGCGAGTGTGGGCTCAGTTTTTCTGCTTTGTGTGTGTCACTTGCTGTCTGCCTACTGTATGTTTGTATGTCTGTCCACCCCTTTTCTCTTTTCTCTTCTCTTTTTCTCTGGCTTTGCCTCTCTTTGTAAATTTGAAGTTGATATGAATATACAGCCAAAGGCTAGGTGGATGTGCACTGTTGAGCTTTGGTTTGTGCATAAACTGCACATACAGTATACTTGCCAGCCTTTCATTGTGTGTATATGCAGGAATCTCTATTTCCAGCATACAGTATGTTTGTCAGCCTCTCCATATTTCTCTCTATACAGTATATCTGCAGGTAGAGTGCCATCATGGATGCAGACAGATGGTCGGGTGTTGTGAGGAAGCTAGCTTGCCTGGATGTGACACACCAGTCTGACAGCAAGCATCATCCAGCTGGGTAGAGGCCTGCAGTGCTTCCTAGAAAGAGCATGCCAGGTGGCCAAGAAACAGGCTGCTGGTCTCCTACAGCCACTACACACATAACCCTCTAGTCACTATTCTGCTATTTTACCACCAAACACAACACAGGGCTGTTTCCAACTAAGAAATACAAATAAGTCAAGACCGCAAGTCAGAAGCTGAGGAACTGAAAAGGAAATGGCCAAGTAAGGACAGGAGGCAAATGGCTGATTATGAAAAGAATCCCTCTCCCTGCACTTCATTTGAAGAAGAGTGTCTGTGCCCATGTGCAGATGCCTGTGTTGTGTGTGTTGCTTTGGCCATCCATGCCTTTGTATGGCAGCACTTCAAAGGCAGTCTTCAGTAAGTTTCTGCTCTTCCACCTCCTGCTGCTGATAGTTTGTGTGTATGTTTGTGAGTATGTGTGTGTGGAGCAGTGCCTCCTGTAGCTGGGGGCTATGGCTGATCACCACTACCACAGCGAGGCTGGCATGGCATGCCCGCTGGCACACTTACAGGGCACACCTATTTACACATGCCCAGACTGAATGGCAGGCATTGTCTGGGTGAGAATGCAACACTTAAGCTCCTGATTAAGGCAGAACAAAGCCCTGAGGGGCAAGAGTGATGAATGCATGGAGTGAGAGAGGAAGGGAGCCAGAGAGGAAGGGAGGAAGAGATGAAGGGAGGCTGGGAAAGGAGGCTCTGTAAAGGGGAATCTCATCTGCTGTTGCTGCGGGAATGCGAGATTGGAGGAGGAAATTGAGAGAGGACAGGAGAGGAAGGGAAGGAGGCAAAAAAGGTGAGAGGGCAAGAATTGGCATTGATGTAAGGGGCTAGAAGAGAGGCAGGTAGAGAAGTGAGATGAGGGATGTTTTAAAGGTGAGAGGCAGGTAAGGATGAAAAGAAAAGGTAGGGAGGGAACCAAGAGGGAGGCAGGGAGGAAAAGAGGAGGTGGCTGGATGAGCAGAGAGGCAGGCTTAGGAAGAGATAAAAGAGAAAGGTAAAGAGAGAGAAGAGAGGAGGGGGCTGCTATCGAGGTATCCTCAGTGATAAGGAGGAAGTGATGTTACACTATTACAGCAATGAGGTAAATAGACAGATAGTGCCCTCTAATGGTACTTGTGCTCTAGCAATGTGCTCTCCATCCTGCCCCCTCTTGTCCAGGGAGTTAACAGCAGACAAGCCAGAGAAGCCAATTCACTACCACATTTTCTAATCAATTAAAATGATAATAAACTCATTGGGGCGCTGCTATTAAATATTAAATTTTACACTAACATGTGAAGGATGCTCCCCAGGTGGAACAAAAACAATTGTGATACCATAGATAACATCAGTGGACAATTTCTAGTATATACATGGCCACATGAAGTTCAGTGTGTGTGTTTGTGTGTGTGTGCATGCGTATGTGTGTGTGTACACTTAGTGGCACCTTGGCAATGTATGGGCACAAGCAGAATGTGGATGACAAGGGGTGAGCTACTCCCTGAGTGTGTATGTATCCTAGCAACAAGACAGACGTAGTAGCAGTGCAGTGCAGCTGGGAGAATGGGACACAGAGGCCATGATGGATTTATCACAATGTGTGTGTGTTACATTTAACAGCTGTGAGAGATTTAGGTGTGTCCGTGTGTGCTCACATGCTATGCATCCAGGCATGTTTAAAGCGTAAACACTCATCACCATGTCAAGCCTCCAATTGAAAAATTATTCAAAGAACAAAGAATGGTGGTTCGATCTTGCATCCTTCATCAGAAGGTGCATATGAAGAAATGCTTGCAGGCCCAAATCTGCCTTTCCTACTGCCTTAAAGGGGAACTCCACCACGTTTACACATCAAAGCCTGTTTAAAGGTCTTGGGGAGTATTAGTGCATATGTGCAATAAAGCCTTTTGTGGCTCCAGAGGGAACTGCGCAAAGTCTAATAAATTGCATCAAGTGATGTCACTTGCATCAGTTAGGGCTGAGGACTACAAGATTGAAAATGGAAAAAATATGGGGGTGTGGAGTTAGAAAGAAGTGAGCTTACCAGACTTCTGTAGCCTGCTCTGCATTTCTGCTTGAGGGTAGTGGCTACATTAGCCATTGCTAGCATAACACACCCAAATCTCCAACCAAACTGTTGGTGGTGAAGTTGCATTGTGGGCAATGTAGGTGCGAGGTTTTGACAAGGAAGAAGAATACATGGAATGAAAAATACAATATCTTTGGTTCTGCTGCATCGATTGTGATCCTTTTTTAAACTGTCTATAGTGAGCGTGACTATGTTAAAGGAATGCAATGCTCAAATTGGTGGAGTACTCTTAAGGTATAGTATACAGGGAGTCATTTACAGCTTTTCAGTTTAGGACACAAATGGGAAATTCAGTATGTGATTGTGGCACACTGGTTTATCAAAACATGCCAATGCTCTTATAATCAATCTTATGTAGACTCATCAGACATATAGAAGACCCATTTAGGTCCTCACATCAAAAAAAGTTCAAAGAATCACTGGTTTATATTCATGTCATCACCTCTTCCTCGCTCTGAAGATTAGACTGGATGTTTGATACATGCAGTGAATGTTGGCCTAAAGAAAGAAAGGCCTTATCTAATCTCACACTCCATCTTATCGACAGGGATATTTGTGAGTCTCAAACAGGATGCAGATGATCATACACACACAAGCACACATCGGTTGCAGTGCCAGTGATCCTCGGCCCAGCTGTGCACCAGTAACTGTGGAAGTTCTCTATGGTGAGAACGGGCTGGCTTCCAAACCCCAGGCCAGTCGGAGGGCCCTGGCCTGGGCAGAACTCTGTCTCCATGGGCCTCAGAGCCTGCCAGCTTCTGCTCCATGGAGGTACATCATGCTACAGCTAATCACCAACTCAAAACCGCTTCTGGAGTGCAGAGCCAAGCCACAATAAGGACATAACACATTTCACTAACACTGCTGCAATCATCTGGCCTCATACCATATGTCCTCGTGTTCTTTTCTGTTTCTGTCTTTAGATACTTGCAGTGGGGTGAGAGAGTCAGTGAAGAAGACTCAGAGAAACTCTCCATATCACTACATCTCCACAGATTTGAGAATTAACTGAGGAGAATGTTGAAACTAACATCATCTGCAGTTCCTTGTCACATAAACAGACAACAGTAATGCAGATAGGGACGCACTATTAAGTTGTGGCTTCTACAGTATGTGTTGCATCTGTGGGTCAGAATGTGTTTGGATAAATTAAATGAATTAAAGACATTTAGTAGATGCCCGTGTGCTTGTACATACAGAAAAGAAGGTAGAGATATAAAGGAAGAAAGAAAAGAGACTAGAAAAGGTGAGCTGCTTTGTTTCTTTTTGACTCTGTGGTATGCTGTTGCATCCTCAGACCACCCCCCACCTCCACCTCCACCATCCCTAACCCTCCTTTCTTTCTGTTTCTATGCAGGCTGTCTTGGGAAGTGTGATGTCTTTTTAAATGGCGCCAGCTACATGTGTTTCATGTCTAGTCAGAAAAAAGCGTCTTCCTTTAAAGGCTCTGCTCACCAATGACTCGAGCTCTCGCTGTCACTGGATGACAGGCGGCACTGGGAATGACAACAGAGAGCCTGAGAGAGAGAGACTGAAAGAAAGAAAGAGATCTTTTCAGTTTTCAGTTAACTACTATTTTTACTTTACTCAGGGAAAGTTGATTTGCTCTTTTCCAATGATGCCCTGATTCACATTCATACGTGACATTCATAACTAGGAGCTGCCCAGTACAACCACAGTTCTCTAGAGTAATGATTCCCAGACTTTTTGGCTTGTGACCCCTTACAAAAAGGTAGTATCTAGATGGGGCCCCTTGAAATGTTGCTGTGCTTTCTTTGTTAGTCAGTAGTCCAGACTAGTGGCTGTTAGCTTTTTCCTCAAAATGGTAGTGTGGTTAGCAGGGGAGTCAGCACACAAACACACACACTTACAGTACACATACTAACATGCACACAACTGGCTCACATGCAGGCCCCAAGAGGGAAACCTCAGCCTAACCATAAAATGCCCCACCACACACAGACTCCACAAGACTTTATACATCACTGCTCTACCTCCATCTCAATCATTCGCACCCCCAACTCACCTCTCTCTTCTCTATCACTCCTCCATCTCCTCACTCTCTATTGCAGCCCACCTGGTAGTAATCCCCATCTGGATCTGTTGGGGTGTATGATGTACTTTAAAGCCACATTAATAGCTAGCACAGCACAACCCCTGTGACCACATTAAGAAACTATATCTCTTGATCACACCTCCCAACCTGTGTGTGTGTGGGTGTGTGTGTGTTTGTGTGTATGTGTATGTGAGTGTGAGAGAGAGAGAGAGAGAGAGAGAGAGAGAGAGGAGAGTTCACAGGCTTAACAAGATCGATCACTCCTAACTCCTTGTACTCCCTGTAAAATCAATGGCTCTTTGTCTCGTTAAGCACTGCAAGGAACTCTGTGCGTTCTTTTTGTCTGTGTGTTTGTGAATGTGTGTGTTGAGTGTGAGAGGCAGTGGGAAAAAAACAGAGAAAGAAAGAGAGTTTGGTACTGTAGAGGTGTAATGTAATGGGATAATCTCACTGCAGAACAACTTAGGGTTTATCCTGGGACACAGTCATACTAGCCCCTGGGGGGCAGGAAGGCAAAGAGGGTGGGCGTACTGTACGTAAAATTAAAAGAGCACTTATGTGGATGGGTCAGTGCGAGAGAGAGGTATAAGGCACAAAGAAAGAGAGACTGTGTGTGTGTCTGTGTGTGTGTGCAAGCCTGTGTTGCGAGAAGTGAGCCAAACCTCATCGCTGACTTGGCCAGGGCCTCTGGAGCCAGAGAGAAAGCCCTGACTAACCACAAACTCTCTTTCTGTGTGTCTCTCTCACATACACACCCTGGCTGAGAGTATCTCACTGTGTGAATACGTCATTTCAAAACATGTGCTACTAGCCAGGAGAGCAAGGGAAGTAGCTCGTGAAAGAGAGAGGGCTATAGAAGAAGAAAAACGGCACCGGCTGGGACAAAGTGAGCGGAGAACAACGCAGCAATTCACTCTCATCCTGCAAAAGGGAAACAAAGCAAAAAGGAAACACACTCTGTCACTCCACTTGTATTACCCTCTCTCATCTCCTGCCCTCACCACTCCACTGTATTTAAATTCCTGTAGCTCATTATATTTCCCAAATGCACCGGAGTAGGTGGTTGCATCGCTGCACTTTAAGTCAATAGCGGAACTGCAGTGCCATGAAAATGAATAAGGATGGGAGCTCTTCACACAGCAGCACTGTGTAAAAAGGCATGGGAGTGCTCATCTACAGCATGGCTGCTCTCGACCCATTTATATTTCACAGTGACACTACATTAGCTGCCCCTGGATGAGCACACAGTCTGCAATCCCTGCTCTGCCTCACCGTGTGTGCAGATATACAGCAAACACCAGTGTATTTGGCTGTTGCAGTGCAAAATATTGAGATGAGAGGAAGTAAAAAGAGTGACACAGCAACAGGTATGCTCCAAATGCAAACACACCACACCTTTCATTGGATGCCAGTGAAATACAGAGGTACAGAAAAGGGCTAAAATAAGCAATTGGAGTAAGAAGATGATGGAGTGATGGTGGGAAAAAATGAAGAATACTAGCAGGTATAAAGGTATCTCACCTCAAACTGACCAGTCTGTCTCCTCAGAGCATCCCTGCTCAAACGCCCAGACAGCAGACACAACACACACACCGAGACATAATCAAACATACACACCTCTATCTGTGTTAACACAAGCTCGTGGGAAGGTTGAGAAGTGTTGCTAAAGGGTGGGTGCAGGCGTTCTTTGGCATGTTTGTTTTTGTTTTGCTTTTTTTTCTGTCACTGAAGGTTGAGGCAAAGCTGATCAGAGCAGTGTGTGTGTGTGTGTGTGTGTGTGTGTGTGTGTGTGTGTGTGTGTGTGTGTGTCAGAGAGTGTGTGTCAGAGAGTGTGTTAGGCAGAGACAAAAGGAGCATATGGCAGCAGCAGCCAAGGCTGTAAATTAAACATAGAGGAAGATTAGATAATGAATGTGTGCTCTGAGACACAGAGGCAGCACTGAGCCAGGGGCGGAGCACACCACTACAAGACCAGAACCGGCGGTGGGGGGTAGAGTGTGTGTGCGTGTAGTTAACCACATATTAAACACAAACAAATGAGGTGACTAACTAACATGGAAGCATTATAAGACAATACAAAGATGCAGAAAATGAGAAACACATTAGGGAGAGAAATATATAAAAGCCTCTAATAACAGTGACAAAGGTCAACGGGAGTAGAAGCAACATGAAGTCGACCCCACCTCCCCTGCAGCTAAAGAGAACTGGACCCCTCGGCTCCAAACTAGACAGCTGCTGTTGAGCTGAAGCAAAGCTGCATCTCTGTCAATAGGATTACTGAAGCTCTTCTCAAATACACAGTCCAACACATGCTCACAGATAGAAACACACTATCATACACATATGGCTATGCACACACACTGTGCATAAACACTCCAACATTGGTTAACAGTTAAAGGACAACTGATAAACATAATGCACAAGTGAAACAGAAAATGGGTAGAAAAGAAAGACGCATGGAAAGGGAGACAAACACCACGAAATGTGTGTGTGTGTGTTTGTGTGTGTGAGTGCTGGAGATATTTAGGGTTAAGGGTTCAACAAATAATCAATATGTATATACATCTTTATATGTTATCTTGCAGTATTGAGGTATATGTGTTTTCTTCCTTTGCTTGAACTCTGTTATTTTTTCCTGCCAGTTCATGGCCATCTGACATCTAAATAAGGGCATGTGTTCATGCTACTGTGTGTGTGTATTAAAAAGGCTCAGACTGTATGCGTTTTGGTAAACAACTCTGGTAACCCGATGGCAGCAAGCTACCTTGCAGTAATATTAAACCAGAAAAAATAACATATACTGGTATAACACTCAAAGGAGGCATTTTTCTGCAGAAGTGCTTTTACTTTTGACACATTTTGCTGTTACCTACTTTTTGTTCAGTAACATTTTCAATGCAGGACTTTAATTTTTAATGGAGTAATTTTATAGTGTGATATTGTTACTTTTACTTGAGTAAAGGATTTGAATACTTTCTCCACCACTGATCATAATGATGATATTTTGCAATATAGTATAGCAACAGCAAGCTGTCTGATGATATATACTAGCTAAATAATGACTTGAGTGTAATTCTCTGTCACAACAGCAGCTTACATTCACATGGAGCAGTGAAAGCTTGGGCCAAAAATAATAAACATGTTACATAGCATCCCTATCTACAGCTAGCTGCGTAACTGTAGAGATGGGCCAATAGCTCAACAAAAATGGAAATTGTCCAACTCATGCACATTATTTGTTTCTAATATAATCTAATGAAAACCATGCCCCTACAATCCACGATGATTATGGCACTAAGGTTATAGCATCATTATCATGTATAAAATGTTGTGATAATATCATATCCTGGGTTACACTGTGATGCCGGGTCCTACTGATGTTAAATTCTGGTATTAGTCTACCTGCCAGCTCTCAAATACAAATTGGCACTAATTGTCTGACACAGTATTAGAAACAAAATCCGAACCATATGAACCATATCACAGCCCCGTCACCTGAGTTTACAAGCTTATACGCTTCATACATAACTTGCACATCCGCACACAGCACTTACAAACTGAAGCTCATTGCAAGCCTCTATTTCAGTGTGAGAGAGGGGGATGGGGGGGAGTGATAGAGAGAGTAGGGTTTAGAGTAATACGTCACTGTCTAATTACTGGGCCACATAAAGCAGGGAGGGTTAGGGAGGCAGAGATAATGCAATAATATAAAAACCAAGGGGGGGGGGGGCAAGTTATCCTAATTCAATAATGGGAATCAGTTGGGAGCAGATGAAACTGATGTGTACCTAACTTGAGTTCCTGACTAATCATTTTCCTCTGAGAACAGGAGCAGCAGCTGCACTTCAATCAGGACTCAATGCTGACTTTTGGAATATTCAGTAAGCTTTACATTTTCTAACAAATTAAGCAATGCTCCCAGCTGCTGGGGCTCTTTCAATACTTATTATAATACTATATTAATACGGAAATGGACTACAAAGAAATGCGTATGCGTATGTCAGTTAGTTGGGATGGAATGTTGGTCCGGTGGTTGGTCCACCACTTCCAGACTGATCTCACAACTATCGGATGGATTGTCATGAAATTTTGTACAGACATCCATGTTCCCCAGAGAATCCTAAAGACTTTAGTGATCCCCTGATGCTTCCTGTGGCACCGCCAGCAGGTCAATCCAGTGAAATATCTCAACATCTACTTGATGGATTGGGACAATATTTTCTGTAGACATTCATAGTTCCCACACTATGTAAACTAATGATTTTGGTTATCCCCTGACATTTTGTTTAGCATCAACATGAGGTTTACATGTCCCACTCAGGATGAATTGTAACAACTTTGGGGATCCATTCACTTTCCAAATAGCAGTATCATCATGTCAAAAACTGAAGTGAATGGTGAACATGGTAAACATTATACCTCCTAAAAATCAGCATATTAGCATCATAATTTTGAGCATGTTAGAAAGCTAATGTTAACATTTAGCTCAAAGCACCACTGTGCCTAAGTACAGCCTCACAAAGCTACATTATTAGTCTTGTTACTATACCAATGGTAACATGGTAATCTGCATGAAAATCTTTAGTGGACTACATTTCTCTCTTTCTCTGTATCTCATGGCCCAATCACTCTTGCAAGTGCTACTATTTTCATTTACACATTCACACATTTGCATGCAAACATTTAAATAAGCTCATATTGTAGAGCCCCAAGTCAACAGAAAAACTATAAACTTGTTTTTGTATAACTGTGTGTGTACAATACATGCATTCCTCTGGTTCCTAAGTCCAAGCTATGGTTGTGTGCTGGGAAAGAATGTTTGCTGTCCGCTTGGAAGCTCTCGATATGTCAGTCACCAAACCTTTCAGAGCACACAGTCACTTTTGAGCCAAAAAACTCAATAAACAAAGCTTTTTAAAGTGCACACATACTATGTAAGCACACACACACACACAGATCACTTTGCCTGCACCGACACGCATCACTGCTACCTGTAAGGCTACCAGAGGGGAACCATAATCAAACACACAGGAGGTAAAGGTGATCTGCTAGAGCCATAATGAGGGAACACTGTTGTGATCCTCTCACTGCAGCTCTGATTACAGCCCGGTGTTCAGTTTCTACACTAGAAGTAAACACATGAGAACACCGCCACAGTGGGGATTTGATAATACATAAGCATGCGCACACACACACACACACACACACACACACACACACACACACACACGGAGGCAGGCAGGTATGCCATGCATACAGAGGCAAAACAACAGAGCCGGAACATGAACGATGCATAGTGCCTTCATGTGTGTAAGTTTAGTAGGCTGCAGCCCAACACGCACCACTTTCCCCGCTCGCCGTCTGTCTCTTCGAAAGACAAAGCGTGGCCTTACTGCCCTCAGCTCATTAGCAGCGGCAGAGAAAGACACAAACAACACATATGCACACAGCCTTGCTTTCTCACTCACATGCTATGGACCCTTTGGCAGTTTAATGGCATTCTGCAGTGGGCAAAACAGTGTAATCGGCATGCTGATATGTATAAACACAGCATGGAAGAACTAATGCATATCTGACACACTGTTGTCCCACCACTTGTGATTTGTCAGAAAATGATTAAAAAACTGCATTGGTAACATCACCCTGCCTCTAGCAATTCACTGTGGTACTGTAAGTGAACTACAATATGCCTTTTTTTTACTGCCTGTCAGTGGCTTTACAGAGCTTCTAGTCTGCCACCAGGGATTAGCTCAATACTCAATTCTCCACTCAATCTCACTACCACACACTATTTAAGGGGATCTGTGTATGCGTGTGCGCGCGTGTGCACACGTGTATGACGCATGTGTTAATGTGTGAGTGTATATACACTCAGGGGTGATATTAGTTAATCATAGCCTTCACTCAGCATAAATAAAGACCAATTACTGTGCTTCCCTATGGACCCTTCACTATTAGCACACTAAAGACCCCAAAGTGTGCTGCCCCATAGCCAGTACAGCCTTGGTATAACAGTCTAAGTCTAAGTCTGGTGTAACAGCCTGCTGAATCATGATGATAAGCACTACAGAGGGTAACAGAAGGACAACATTCACAACATCATAAAGGCTTGGGCTGGCCATATGTGCACCAACTGAAGATCAGTAAGTGTAATAATAAAAAGAATACCGATAAAGATCAGGATAATTTATACCTTATCAGTAATGAATAAACTTCAGAATTAGCTTCACTCAGAGTACAGAGGACTTTGTGTTGCTGACACTGGTACAAATGTAATTGCTGGGGGACAATGAAAGAGATTAACCAGGTAATAGACAAAACACATCATTACATATACAGTAGTACAGTCAGTCTTCATAATGTGCATGTGCATTATACTGTTACATAATACATTGGCCTTATATATCAATACCAGTTCAGAAGGTTAAATGACCGCCTGCCTGGAGGATTCAAACATCACTAAATCAGCTTATAGAAGACACAAAAAATACAGCCACACACACACACCAATAACCATGACAGGAATGACAACCAGTGTGAAGCATTGCCGCAAACTCTGTAAAAAAAAAAAGTACATTTACATACAAGGTAAATAAAACAGAATTATGTAAAAGGTATAGATACAATATAACAGCAGAGTCTAGCCAAACCATTAGTAAAGATCAAAGTGCACACAGCTCTAGACTACACAGTTTAGACTGCTCCTGTTTATCTTTTGTACAGTCAGTTGTCAACATTTGCCATGTGATATTTAGCAAGATAAACACACAGTAAGTTACAACACTAAGTAAACCAAAACAAAAAAGCAAACCAAACACTGTGCCACTGGTTCCATAGTGCCATCTTCCTTTGTTCTTTCTTTGGGTGGATATCTACATGTGGACAAGTGACACAGCAGCTGGAGACGTGTGCTTCGCAGCTCGTGCACAAATGCAAAAATACACACACACACACACACACACAAATAAAGTGGACCCTTGCTGGCAGCCACTCATCACCCAGAGAGGCCAACCTAATTTGGAGGACAGGCTCCTCTCTGCCTGCTGGGGAGGCAGCAGGGATTATGAGCCTTTATACACACTAATCTAGTTTAGCCACGCTGGGAGACGGAATCTGTGTGTGCTTATATGTGTGTGTGTGTGTGTGTGAGTGTGAGAGAGAAAGAGCGAGAGAGCGAAAGAGAAACAGTAAAAAGGGAATATACATGAACGGTGTGCAATAAGCATGTGTGCATGCACAGTATGTGTATTCTTCGCTATCAGTGAGTTTGTGTGTGTGTGTGTGTGTGTGTGTGTGTGTGTGTGTGTGTGCATTTGTGCATAAGTGTGTGGGTTTATGCGTGTGTGTGTGCCGAGCAACCAAGTCTGTGTGGGCAGAGATAGGGAGGCTCTAAAACTGGTTAGAAATGTGGCTTAGCCTCTTGTCCTCTGACGGCAGTTGGCAGTAACTACATAGGAACACTCTCACACATAAACTACACAACACAC
Source organism: Siniperca chuatsi (assembly GCF_020085105.1). Taxonomy (NCBI): domain Eukaryota; kingdom Metazoa; phylum Chordata; class Actinopteri; order Centrarchiformes; family Sinipercidae; genus Siniperca; species Siniperca chuatsi. The sequence goes on from NC_058042.1 coordinate 19,374,538, forward strand.
ACACACACACACACACACACAAACACAGGTGATACAGGCATGATCAAAGATGCAAAATTGTTATATGTAAATCTCAGATTGGATGTTGTGTCTGTGGTGGGAGGAGAGACACAGGGGGATTGTGTTCTGTCTGTGTTAATATCAAGGCTGGGAGGTCAGAGGTCAAAGAAGCTGCTGGCAACTATCGGCAATCCCAGGTGTGGCTGGACTGGATCAACAGCTGGTTTACACATGCACACACAAACAGAGAGCACAATGCTGACAGGACAATTTAAAAACTTGTCTGGCATGTGTTAGCTCACTATTTAAATTGTGTGTATCTAAACAGAGTCATGTGTTATTGGCTTGTTGGCAGTGTCAAGATGGTCAGAGAAGCCATTACATTATGATACCTCTGTGTGTATGTGTGCGTGTGTGCGCGCGCACATGTTTGTGTGTGTGTTGCCAGTGAAGCGTGAGCATGAGGGTGAATTGGCTAGAAACACCGACACATTCCAAAACACAGGAGACAGATCTCATGGCCAAACCAGAGCTGGGACCACACTGGGAATCACAGAGGAAGAGTTTAGGGGAGAGAAAGAGAGTTAGGGGAAAGAGAGAGAGAGAGAGAGAGAGAGGGAGGAAGGGGACCACAGAGTCTACAAGCTTACAGTGTGTATGAGCGTTGGCTTGAGTAATTACAGACTTGCCGGGTGTGTGGAGCCGAGAGTCTACCACAACACAGCCCAAGTGATGACACCATACACCACACACACACACACACACACACACAACAGCAATTACTGTACAAAGCATTTAAACAGCTGCTCCATATCCCCATTCCTCAAAACCACACATACATTCATGCACACTTTCCAAGCCACCTAGTGATACAGAATGACTTCAACTGTTGCACAAGAAAGTAAATTTTTCGCACACATAAATGGACATGCAAATACAACACACACACACACACACACACACACACACACACACACAAGCTGGGGCAATTACATTCAATCTGCTTTAAACAATACCTGGGTCCACTCCCTCCATGTGTACCCACTGGAGTCACCATTTTTTAACAATTGGAGATCTCTACCTCTGCTTTTGTCCAGCATCAGACCTGTCCTGAATGGACCACTGACACCATCTGGTGGCTAATGATATCATTACACATTCTGCACACTACATACTGTAACTAGTAAGTAGCACTGACATCCTATGATAACCACTAATGATATTGAAATGTATTTTTTAAAAAATAGGACAAGCTCAATTTCCACTCATTCATGTGAAAATGAAGATGACTTGTAAATTCCATGACATGTCATGAAGAAAGACAAGACGTTTCCAGCAGCAGGAAACCGAAATCGAGAATCGGTCTGCAGTCACTTGGAACAAATCAAACAGCGACGGAAGACGCCGGTGGTTTTGATCTCTGGAGTCCTCCACAAGATCCCAATCTATTTTCTAACTGGATACAGTCGCACAGCACTTCCTGAGAATAAGCACTACGTACAGTACAGAGACAGTGAAAGAGACACAGATGGAGTGACTGGCAGAGAGACAGAAAGAAAGGAGGAAACTCTAAAATGGGAAATAATAGCATCAAAATTCATAACAGCTTGCCAAACCAAGCACTGAGGACAAAGACTGATGTCACATTTACTTACTGATGTTAAATTTATTGTGCGCTGTGCAGTCCATTTACATTAATATATGTTTATGTCCATCTTCTTAGAAAGGTTATACACTGCATGTTGTGTATATACAGTATATATATTGTTTCTTCTTTGTGGTTGGATAATGTAAATACATTTTACTGCACAAATAAAACACAATTTGATTTGAATGGAGACTGCACTCATTACATACATATATTATACAGTATATATATATACACACACACACATTATATGTTTACCCTTAACTTACAACCCAACTACTGTACTTGACACTCAATTCACCCTACTTAAAGATTAATGTCAAGGTCTTGTTTTTTGTTCAATCAATACACACAAAACACACTCTTTTTACTATCCTCACGCATACACACACACACACAAAAACTGGGACTATGCAATAAGTGGAGCCAGATTGATGAGTCATGGTGGGCACTTTATTCTCTCTCCCATTTTCTCTCCCTTGCATGTGATCTTTTTGTCCCTCACGCTGTATTTGTTTCTTCACTCCCTTCTGATCATCTACCATCTTCTTCCACCTCCTCATCCGATTTTACTGCTCAACCTTTCTCACAGCCTTTCCCTCTCCATCCCTCACCCTCCTAATCGTCTCCCCTCTCTTATTCTCACACACTTATCTCCCTCTGTGAGTTATTACACCCACTTATCTGTTCCATGTGGAATCTGCCTCAGAAAGACATTTCCTCCTGGACTGCAGTATCAGAGAGGACAGACAGAAATGTTTGCTCTGACTAAAAAAAAAGATATATAGATGGATGGATAGATAGAAATAAAATTTTACTTTTGTCTACTGCTACAGCTCAATTGCTGTTACACCAATTAAGCCATTAAATTGTTCCATTAAGACAAGGAGATAGAATGACTGATGGAGGGATCTGCCAAAAGAAAGACAGGGAGGGAGAGGGAGAAAAAAAGAGGCAAGAGCAATATATAACATTTACAAGGGGATTAGTGTACAGCAGTACAGGACATGAAGACCCCCCCCCCCGTCAACTCTGAACTTGTTAAGGTAGAACATCTGTGGTGGAGCAGGAGGGAGGAGGAGGAGGAGAAGGTCAGGGGTAAACAGAGAGAGAAATAGAGAGGGGAGGGGGAGGAAAAAGGAAAAGAGCAGATCAAAGCATGAGAGCTTTGTGCTCCCTCTCTTGGCAAGACTCTACAGCTGTGTATGTGTGTGTGTTCGTCTGTGTGCAGTGTGTGTGTGGGTGTGCACACGCATGCCTGTGCTCCTGGCAGACTCAGACTAGGCATTAAAATTATTGGTGCCGCCAGCATGCCGCGGCCCCCACTGAAAAGGGAGGGAGGTGAGTAGGGAGGGCAGGAGGGAGGGAGGGAGTCACCAAGTGCTAATCAGACCCATGTGTGTGTGGCCAGCGCTGCTCTGAACAGCTGTTCCCATGCTGAGGACCAGGCCACCACATACTCACACACACACACACACACACACACACACACACACACACACACACACACACACAACAAACAAATGTCCTGTAAAGCCATACAGGTATAATTTGTTTGTAGTTTAGATAATATGTGTATGATATATAGTGGTTGAACAATAAACAAGAGGGAGTGAGAGATAATGCACTTGTGTCTTTTCTTCAAAACTACTACTACTTTTTTTAACTTAACTTTGTCATTTAGTCTTTTTTTGTTTGTTTATATGCTTTTTGGTTTCACAGTTTTTCCTCTACATGCTTTGGCAACACAGATTTGTATTTTCACTAATAATACAGATAAAGTAAATTACAAGTGAAACAGACAAAAAATGGAAACTAGAAAGAGAGAGTGACAGAGGTATGAAAGTGGCATGTATATTCCTCCCTCTACCAGGTGGACAGCAGGAAGAGTCAGAGAGCAGAGGGAGGAAGCTCTGTTATTTATTCTATAAATGGAGGGAGGAAGAGACCCCCACTTTACAACCCTCCCCATTAGAGACACACACAAGTACACACACACACATGCATCCCACAACACACACACACACACACTGCACTCTACAATGCAGAGGGTATCAATCCATCTTACTTTGCTTGTTTAGATTAGCTGTTTCAGTTTTAGTAGTTGGATCTTTAGGCTGCAACAGTGCCCTCTGAAAAAGTGTTAAGCATACTGTAGAAGGAGGATTTCTTCGTGTGTGTGTACTTGTACGTGCTACATAGTGAGGACTGAAACATTTTTTACCTACAGAGTGAGAATATTTTTGTGACGGTTGAGGTTAGGGTAAGGGGCTCGGGAATGCATTATGCCAATGATGGTCCTCACAAAGATAGAAGTACAAGGATGTGTGTAAAGAGGCAGCGCTGTCATGAGCCTTGGGTAATGGGTCTCTTTGTAGTGGGCAGGGAAGTAGAGGAATGTCAGGAATCTCCCCAGAGGATGTAGGGTCTGTCCGGTCATCTCTCTCTCTCTCTCTCTCTCTCTCTCTCTCTCTCTCTCTCTCTCTCTCTCTCTCGTATGGCTATGCATGGTGCATGTCTGCGTGGCTATACGCATGCACTGAACAAACACAGCAGCTGAAATGGATATAAAAAGATTTTAAGCCAATAAAGTTCACTAACAACCACAGGAGCAAATAAAATAAAGCTTTTACCAGAGGCCTTGGGAGATGAAAGAGCTGATGGTCAGACTTGGTCAAGAGCTCTAATCACTTTACCAGCTACACTTGATAGTGACACAATATAGTGCTGTTCTATCCTGTGTGTCCTGTGCCTGTGTGTGTCGCGCTCCCCTTTCTTGTTGTCAGGGGTCATGTTCACTGTGTGTGTCTGTCTGTCAACCCCAGGCTAAAGTGAATTCCTCGCTGTGGTGCAGTTTTCAGCAGTGATGTTTGTAACACAAAATGTGCTGGCAGCCAATCAGAGCATCCGGTTGATGACAGAGCCTTTGCAGTTCATGAGTGAATTGAGGTTGGAGAGCAGGCAAGCATGTGCATGTGTGTGTGTGTGTGTGTATGGTGTAAGGGTGCGTGTGTGTAAACTAAACGCAGATCCCCAGCGGTGCTCTGTTCTGCATCAGAGATCAGACAAAAACACACACACACATGCACACAGCAAAAAAGTGAGTCATAGTGGCACTTGGAAGAGCGAAAGGAAAGGTAGAAAAGAAAAAGACATACTATCAGATGTGAATCCACAGAGGGAACATACATACGTTTGCAAATGACACATCACTAGCTGTGGTGTTATCCTGGGAAAGAGAGAGTCAGTCTGAAAAAAGTGAAGACATGCACAGAGCTGACGGGTGTGGAGACTGAGCAGAACCACACAAAAGCTGTATCATGCAGAAAAGCAGAGCTTTTGCACACACACGCCAGACAGATGAAAAAGAAAGCAAGATGTCCAGTGTAGCCAGAGGATGGAGAGAGAAGAGAGAGAGGAAGGGAATGAGAGTGAGTGAGATGAGTGAGTCCAGACTCCATCAGCAAACAGATGTTCAGCACAGCATATATAAGATGGTATTCTGTCACTGTAAACACACATTGTTTCCTTATGGAAACTGATATCGCTCATGTTCATCTATTTAAAGGCTTTGTAATCTCCCACAATTTCACAACTGCCACTCACCACCAAAGAAAAATCAACACGCTAACCCTCACCTCCTTGTCTCTCTTATTTTCATATCCACCTTTTTTTCCTTCTCCCCTCTGAAGAGAGGAGAGAAGGCAGAGGAAACTGTAGGAGCAAGGTTGTAAAAAGTGGTGACCTGGTGGGCTTTTGGGGGGTCTGATGTGTGTTTAAAGGGGCCAGGGTCTGGAGGGCATCTAGGGTTAGAGTTGAAATACAAAGCCACACTGAAACCAGAGGATGCTAAGGGGTCAAAGGGCACACACTAGCAGGAACAGTTACCAGTGCAGCACAGACACGAATTGAGCATGTTGCAAAGTATGAGCACTAGACGAACAACAACCAACAACTTTGACAGTGGAAAGAATCTAAGTGAATTCATACTGGAGAAAGGGGTTAACTACTACAGGTGTGGGAGAGAAAAATCAGTGACTGTAACGGTGTGTAAAGTGGACCACTTCACTTCCATCTGCAGCTTACAGGTACTTACAGGTGTTAAGCCTGATAATGATAGTGTTGTTTCCAGGCCAATGAGCAGCGGTTCACCTAGACCTTTGCTGCAAGGATCAGCAAAGCAAAGCTCTCGCAGTGAACATCGGATATAACCAAAAAATATTCTTTGACTTAAAAATGTATACATGGGAGGGGGCCCACAGTCATTATTTGCACTGTATACAAAGTAAATGCAACACAGAAACACCAAGTGATTGGAGTGCATCCATTGCAAAGCCACCTAGGATCAGGTTCCTGTACAGTAAAAGCTTGAGGATCTGTGTCTCTACCTACAGCTCCTCTCTTGTAAGGCACTGTACATATACCATAAAAAAGCCCCCCTCTCCAAACAGACAATAAAGACTAGCTAGCAGCCCCAGGACGCGACACCATTCACACTTTAAAATAACCAGCAAAGAGCTATTTAAACAGGACCAGGTTACAGCCCCTCATAAAACAAAACACACACAGGAATAATTGTATCGACACAGCAACCTGGCAGGGGAAAAAAAACACACAAAAAACATGCCTCTCCATGGGGGGTACCGGGACGCTACGCCGAAGAGTGGTGGCGGTGTTGAGGGGTGGTGTGTGGAAAGGGTGGGAGGGAAAAGGAAAAAGGGGGGAAGAAGAAAAACAGGTCCCACAGAGCTACCGTGCAGGCGCCAGCAAAGACAGCAAGGGTGGAAAGGAGGAGAGGGGGGATGGAAGAAGGGGGAGAAAGACCCTGGTGAAACTCTCAACAGATGCGTGAAGCTCTTGTCAGCATTCCTGCTAGGTAACGCAAGGTCAGGAGCAAGCAGGAAGACAATATGAGGACTATTTGGGCTCCCTGAGCGCCAGATGTGTTTTAATAAGACGGCTGCCCTCCTAGCTAATAAGGTCAGCCTCTGGCTCCAGCCAGACGAGCAAACAAGTAGACTCTTGGCAGGAATTCAGCTCCAGCTTGGCACAGCTTCCCTCCCTGCTTCCTGCCTCGCTCTCTCACTCACTTGCTCACTCTCTCTCCCACAATCTGAGAGAGATCGAGGGAGGCAGACTCTTTCTCTCTCTTTCTGTGCGTGTGTGTATGACTCACTCCGCCTCACACACCCGCCTTTTATTAGACACTTCCCTTTTTCTGCAAGGGGAGAGGGAGAACTACTGCCTAAAAACTGGAGCCTTTGAGAACATCTGTGCTTGGATCATGCACTAACATGCACACACCCACACACATGCAAGTGCACACACACACACACACACAAGTATAAACACACGCTTTTTACACAGTTCGCCCGCTGTACAGTTCACGCAACGGACTACCTTTTACCACTGAACTGAACTAGCTACTCTGCTAATGTTAATAGATAAGTAATGAAAAACTAAAATTAGTTATAGAAATAATCACTGGACCAATAAATCTGACTCCTCCAGAGGGGAAAATAAAGAAGTGGCATTGACGCCAGAGAAGATTGGCTCGCTCTGCACTGAAAGGGAGACAGAGGAGGTGAAAAATGTGGAGGAGGAGGAAGATTAAGAGTTGAGAATGAAGGAGGGAGAAACTAAGAAAGACAAAGATAGAGTTAAAGAGTGAGAACGAGGACTCTTGGCAGCTTTCGCTAAGGTTCTGTTTACACAAGCTCCTGCCAGTTGCTTATTGGGTACAAAAAGAAAGTCATTGTCAAGATAGTCCAAACATTGTCTGGCATTTAAACGTGTTTAATTGTCCAATAAAATTGTTGAGAGCAGAGCAAGAGATCCAAAAGTAACTGGAACCACTGTCCCTCACTAAAATGACTTTCTAATGCTATCAGTGTATTTGAAACACGTGTATGCATGTCACTGAGAAGAACCCAGGTGCAACAGGAAGCAGTGGAGGAAATGTGATTAAGGGGATGTCACAAGCAAAGTGCTGGGTAATTTAACTTTCAATAAACACAGGGATGCACACAAACAAACTCTCACACTCTCAAGATCAATATCTGAATGTAAGAAAAGACTTTGCTATTACATGCACATTGACTGCAGATATGCTCACTGTACCACACACACACACACACACACACACAATCCTCCTGGCTCTCTCTCTGTGATCCTCTGAGGTAAAGTTGACGTCATCCTCGGCCTCACACAAAATCAGCCCATCAAAGACAGACCCTCTCCTAATGGTGCCTGCAGTCTTCAAATATTTACCTCAGGGCTGGGCCACACAATACCACACACACAGGAACTCTGCTCCTCCATACACATGGCCCCCACTCTCACCTACACCTCCTATTCACACACACCAGGTTTACACACAAGTCAGTGGCTTAATGGGTAATGGGAGACATGGAGAAAATCAGGATGAATGCCACATTTTTAACTTCACATTAATTTGGCAAGCACTTTTATCCAAAAACCCCCCCCCCATTACATCTGGGAAACAATTTGGGAATTCAGTGTCTTCCACCTGAGTCATGACATTGTAACAAATTACAAAACAAATGAACTCACCATTTCTGGCTGGTGAGCTAGATTGGTGGTGAGACAAATAATCAATATTGTAATAGATTATGGTACGGGTCAAGCAGTAAAGTATTTCCTGATACAATGGTACCAGTATGGTCTTTCGTCATATTTAGGTAGATGTATTTCCTGCCTTTACTGCAGACATTTGGCAGGTAGCCTCTATTCAATGCTGGTTGGCTTTCTGTAAACCTCTATAAAAGAGAAAGCACCTATAATGCAGTAAATAAATATAGTATATGATAGATTTATGATTTTGCAAAAATTATTTTGCCAATTTGGGGCATATTTAATATTGTGATTGTATGATATTATGAGTTACCCTCTGATTGCCAGCCCTACACTGTGTGCCCATGAGAGTGTGGTTGTCCATTTGTCTGTGGACAGAAAAAACCTTAGAAAAGGTTTCTGTTGCAGAGGTTAGACCTTCCTGTTTTAATGCTAGCAGACAGGGAACATTTGGCTAGGTGTAATTTGAGATGACCTCGTCACAGCAAGCTCGAGGTGACTAGGTCAGCAGGCCTTATCGTTCAGCAGCAGGCCCTGCTTCTGCTCTACACTGACCCCTGCTACTCTCTGACTCTGTGTCACACACACACACACACAAACATACGCACAAATGCACACACACACTCAAACACAAATGTGTCTGTGTTCCCACGGTGGCAGCAGGTTTACAGGTTGATGTATAGCAGCTTGTAAAGCAGGGCTATCAGTCAGTATTAATAGCCTATCACAGAGATCCAACAGGACCACAGCCATGCATGCAGGCTCAGACCACTGACCGGCTCAGCAACACTCCATAAAAGCAGCTCAGACTCCATGCACACTGACTCAGCCAAGTACAGCAAAACAACAGAGAAAGACGGCTTTGATCTACAGTGACAGATATTCACACTCAAGATGCCCCAGTGCTCAAAATGCTCTCACATGTGTGTGCAAACGAACATAACAGCTCACACTGTCTGTCTTTCTGTCTCAAACAATCACAAGCTTTTACACAAAACTCTGAACAACTCTGACACCTGTGGAGCCGTGTAGTGTGGGAGCTCGTCCAAAGCCTGTGATCAGTCCAACACTGTGGACACATGTTCCATATTGAGTGGAAGTCAAACAGCATCTAATCACTCCTCGGCCAGCGTCAGTCTGTCTGAGGCTCTGGTTTGTAGAAACTGCTGTGCTTACTGCTCTCCTCAGGCAAACCAACAGGTGGAGAACAATTGGCTCACAAAAACCCATCTGGCCTGGACCAAACACAGTGTTATCATATGCACAGGACAGTGAGGACATGGGTAATACGATCTTACGAATGTCATTCCCTAAAGGATCCACAATCCGCACAGAACCACGTTTTTTCCTAACGTCACACTGTATTCATTGATCCGCAGTGGACTGGATTTGAGCCACATTGGACTGGACATAAAAGATGACACAAAGGTTATTTTAGTTAAAAAACACATATGGTAAGAGACAGCACAAAGTAATGGACTTATAAAAGGATACATTATCAGACTGGTATAACAATTGGAGTTTGGAGTTCAGATGCTTTAATTTCATATGGTTTAATGCAGGTACAGCTTTGATTTAAAAAATATGTATTGGTTAGAGGGTAGTTTCACCAACTGTCTTGCTGTAAATTCAAACAACCAGACAATGTACACTGAAGTATTGATTTTTCAATGTGTTCTATGAGAATTCAACTTCACTTCCACTTTCCACTGAAATAAGCATCAAAATCCCCTTGGAAATCATTTCATAAAAGAAATACTGGTTATTGTCCGTAACAGTTATATGCAAATCAAAAGTACCTGCACTAAGAGGTAATTTAGTTAGCAGTCTGTAGCTAATAATCTTTGGATACATTCATATAATTCCGTATTAAATAGTTTGAAATCAGAAGTGGCAAAGCATTTGTTACATAGTTTAATCGGGGGCATAGTAGCTCCCACGGAGGACAATGAGGTCATGTCCACTGTACTATTTATTTATTTGTGTTCAGCAGCCTTGGGGCGATTTATATTCTACAATTAAACACTTACACATGGTGGAAATCCTATGAGCTTCCTCCAGTATTTTTAGCCTTCAAATTTGACTAGTGTTAGACTAACAAAATAATAAATATATATAACGACTCCAGAACATTTTATTCCTTACAGTGTGGAGATCGCTTTGAAGCATCATTTAGACCTTCATGTTGGGAAATAAAATTTGCAGTCATTATAACCGAAAAGTCCGAAAATCCAAGTAATTAAAATATTTTAGAAACTGTCTTTGATTTCTGGTCAACATTTTTTGACAGTAGTGAAGGGTGCTTGTCAGGTTGGTTGTACCTTCAGTATTTCTAATATCCTGGCTACAGCCCCAGTTTTAATATATGGTCATATACTACATTATATAGAATAGCATATGAAGGTAATGAGTAGACACAAGCACACTTACGGTAATAAGCCTGGCAGACGCACATTTGTGTCAACTGAGTGTAAATAAATATTCATTAGCGTGCTGCTAAGCTACCTGACCAGTGACCCACTCACTTCCTGTCCTCCGAGGGTATCAAGGAGCAGAGCTGCAGGCGGATATGAGGCCTAATAAATAATTCTCTCTTCTTTGCCTGTCTCCTCTTTTTGTCCTTTCTGTTTGATGTGTAGCTTGTCTGCATTTGAAGTGGTTTTCAAAAAGACATGCGTGCAGTAGCAGAGATGAGATGTCATGCAGAAAGGTCTCCTCAAACATCACAGGAATAATAAATGTTGATTGTGGTTGTTCTTTCAATTAATGAACGGAGTTAGCTCCTGTAACTATAGGAACTGGCACAAAGGTGGCATACTATAGTTTTGTTTCTTTAAAGTTATAGATGACTATCAGCCAAAAAAGCTAACGTTATTGTTTTTCTTGTTAAATTAACAGACAATCACACAGTAGTTGGTGTTGGCGCTGTCACGGATTAGCTACCAACATGTTCAAAACATCATTTCATTTTTCAACCAGGAGACAAATCTTAGTTATCATTATAGACTACACTAAGAATAGCATCAAATTATCCCACTGTTCACTGCTGGTAGACTATATCTTCACAAATTATTAATCTCTTCGTTGTAATTTGAAGAAACATATCATTTGGACAATTTAAACAGTTTAGGACTGTAACGTTAACAGCCTAATTAGTGCAAATGAGTAATAAGCTGACACACCTGGAATTTTTCTTCTGTTATTATTGTTGTTTTCTGACATCTCTGCCTGCTCCTGATGAACCAAAGCTGCAACAACGCCTCTGTCCATTTCTGGAGTGACTCTACTCTTATATGTTTTCAATATCAGTGGATCTCCTGGCATTTGGATACTAGATACACTGAAAATGACTGCATTATCATGATGAATTAACCCTCTTTCATTGCTGAAGGCTTCATACTTCTACATACCTGTCCACCAAAAGATATGTAAAAGAATGAAACCCATAATGCAAGAAAGCTGATTAATGCTCTGTAAACAGTCGATACCTCCAGGAACTCAAACATGCCACTCTTATCTTTAAAAAACTCTTACAGGCTTACACAACAAAGATAACATTCAGCTGTGTATCTCTGACCTGAAGGCACAACAGGCAATAGGAATGATTTATGTTGCTTTAGAGGAAATAAAGATCTGTGCCAAAACACAATGGCCCTTACAGCTCCCACAATTAGTCATACTTACACTCATACATATAAACATACACAAACACAAAGATGTCCTCTCCCTCCATAGTTTATGTACGGGTTTAGTGGCTTCAGTCCATATTAGTGACCTTCTTCATCCTGTCTGATATGATACTATCAGTATAACCGACTGCCCAGTCGAATAACTGTCACCGAACTGGAAAAGCCACTGATGACACCGGACAGAGGTTAGGAGAGAGGGTGAGAATGAAACAGAGAAACTATAACAGAAACAGTGAATGATCAAGTAAACGCGATAGTGAGAGAAAGAGACCTGATGGATGTAAAGATGGGCGAACTGGAGGGTAGAAAAAATCTAAACAAACAGGTCCACAGAGAAGAGTAAGGAGATATAAAAACATGAAATGAAAATAGGTTTTAATAAATTAAGAGGAGAAAAGGAGAGAATAAGGAGTGTGTGTGTGTGTGTGTGTGTGTGTGTGTGCTTTTGCTGCGGTTTAGAATAATGTTGAGAGAGATGAAGAATTAGTCATGCTGTGACACATGCATACAGTCACAAAAAGACAAACACAGAACTATTTCACTACACGCACACAAACCCTTTAATCTCCAACCGAAGTTTGTCATGGCTGGCAGTAACCTTGAAGAATCTTAAATGAATAAAATATAGAGATCTGGGAACAGGCTGACTCAGATATTCATATGGTCATGTGGCCTCACAGTTGATCTTAATAACCTAATAATTGTACTTTATACATTTTACCCTGATAGACAGAAAGTAAGACACTCTACATACCGTATGTATGCATGTCTAAAATGCTTGTGGGATTATAGTGATTTTATTAATGAAAATACAAATTTCTAAGTGTAATGAAATGATAAAAAAAATATAATATAAGAAACTGTATAAGTTGACAGAAGGCAGAAAGGTGGCAAGATTAATTGGTGAAACCCTAGTTGGATTACTCAGATATTTTAATTTTGATACAAACATATGATTTAACATTTCTTAAGACACTGGATGAGAACATTACAGAGAGGACTACTAACTATACAGGGAGGGAAGTGAAAAGATTTGACTTGCATTGGATTTTGTGGTTGGTGAAGTATAAAAACTGAAGTAAACAAAATAAACAGAAAACGGAGTTTGAAAAATTAGCACATAAAACTGCTGATTCCAAGTTGAAGCAGCTAGTCAAACTTCTGTACCAGACAATATATTGACAAAGATCCTCTCCCAACCTTGCACACTAACTCAGTCCAAAAAAATTCACTTCACTGTGTCTCGCTGCCTACGTTGATGTTGGCTGCTTCATCTGATCACTGATCCGATTTTTGTTGCTGAACTCTATGTCAAGAAGAGGAATATATAGAGAAGAGGAAAAGACCAGGAACGGACCAGAGAAAGATACTGATGTGTGGAGAGGGAGGTCAAGAGTTATCACCCTGGGTGACCTGAAGCAATGTGACAGGACTTGTCATCACCTTCGCAAACAGAGAGTAAGAACTTAAATCAGAGCGAGAAAGGAAAAGGCGATGCACGGACATCAAAACCTGACTGGACTCTATTTCATAAATCATCTAGCCTGGGAACCAGACGAATCTGCGAGCTCATGTTTTATTTGCTCTGACAGATGCGTCTGGTCCCCCTCCCATTCAGACAGATTTCCAGCCAACCTGGCCGGGTTCAGGCCAATCACAAACGTTTATCTAATATGGGTCAAGTTTGATACGATGACTGTACAGAGGAGCGCCGTTGAGGCATTTTTGTAAAAAACCAAGATGGCTGCCGCTGTTGTGGAAGGTTCTGTTGAATCCCCTATTGCGTCAGTATTAAATGAACTGGCCCTCTGGATTCTGATGGCACCACGTCACACGTTTCGTTACTCTGATTGGTTGTAGTTCTGTCCAATGGCGTCCAGAGGCATTTTGGTCTGCACCTGTTGATAACGCCCCCTGGAAAACGAAAATGAACTGAGAGGTTACAAACTAATTCACATTTGCAAATTGGTCTGGCAATGTCAGGCTATAAATCATCTGCTTTGTGTGCACATTGCAAAGTTGTGCATGTGCTCCTCTGCATGTGTTTATGCTGCAGAGATCCTTCTCTTTTCCAGTGTGAGAGGTCATTTGGTTGTGTTCCGAAGACCCCCACCAGAATGGACACCTCCTCAATCTTTAATGCCCCCTCCTGAGGTGTGAGATCATGTCTGCACCAGGGATGTTGCCAGCAGAACAGAGAAGCATGCACAAGCCAATGTGTTTGTATACGTGCATGTGAGTGTGCATATGTATGTAAGCATGTGTGTGAAGCAGATGGGAGGAAAGAAAGAAATTAGAGAGGGGTAAAAGGAGAGTAGCGACAGAAAGTCTGCAAGAGCATGTGTGTGTGTCTGTATGTGTGTTGGACTGAGGGGGCTGTGAGGGGTTAGGAGGAGGCAAAAGGGAGAGGAGAGGGGGAGTAGTGTGGTTAGGCATTCAGAGTCAGTGAACATTTTTCTGGCAGGCCCTCTCTATGCTCCTGGCTGCTTGCCCGGCTCTGAAGCAAACTTAAACAAACTCCTGTTGCAGCCATCTGCTGGGCCCGCGGGATAAATCACAGCACTGCTCCGCTCTGTACTGCTCAGCCGCACCACTATCAGGTTACTGTGTTAGTGGCCTCACACACACACACACACACACACACACACACACACACACACACACACATATACACACACATACACACACGCTCACTCTTAGGCATGCAGGCACACATTACAGTCTCTCATCCTCACACACACACACTGAGCTACGCGTCAGCCTGGAGCCAGGGCCTGCCATGGGGCTCACACCACCAGGAGAGGCCAGCAACATGTGGCCCCGCTAATACCACAGGGAGAGATGAAGAGGAGGGGGAGAAGAGAGAGAAAATGAGCGGAGAAGGGGGGGTCAGAGAAAGAAAGAGGAGGGCTGAGGTGATGGAGGGACAGGGGAGAGAAGGAGAGAGATGGACAGAAGACAGAGCTGGGAGAAGAAGAAAGGGGTGGGGGGAAGACCTATGACACCTAACTTGAGCCAAGTGCTATTTTTATAGCCCCCTGTAGAAGAGAAGAACATAAAAACATGTAGAACCCCTCTGCCTCTGTGGGCTTTCATAACAACCAAAGCATTTTATAACTGGGGCTCTCTTTGAGGAGGAAACACTGTATTTTAACATCTCATTCTTCTCTCTGTAATTTTCATGATAAAGGATCTTCTAACCTAAAACTATTGTTGCCAATTAAAACAACACCTTGTTATTGTCAGTAACTGTGCAGAAGTTTGGAGATCATTTGCAACAAGTTAAATCTACTCTGGCTACTTCACTGAGGCCTTGAGTCTGTGCTCTTCGCATTAACTGTAACTAGCACATTGGTCCACATTGCACACAACTCTTGACCATGTGGTAAATGCCACTGACTAAGTTGGCAGGTCATATGTTAGCATACTGCTAGCCTCATAGCCTTGGATTAGGTTAGGCATACTTTCAGTAAGTCATAGACATAACCAGCAGTGGTAAACAGCCACATGAAATCTATATTAATAACATTTCAACAGTGTGAATGGCATACTTGAAAGGGATAGCAGGCAAAAAGTAACAAATAAATAATGACAGGCCTTCGGGAAATATCTGTGGTATCTATCTGTCACACAGATGGAGAAACTGTATCGGTTTATTTCTGACTCATAGGATGATCATGGGCATGTCAGTGTGGAGACTCTCACCCATGGAAACTATTCACAAAGTCCCTGTAACTCCTAACTATGTCTGTGTGTTTGCGTGTGCTCATGCATGTGTGTCCATGCTTAAGTATAAGTGTCCGCTTATGGCTTGGCAAATGAGAGCATCTTTATTGAATTCTACACCACCTGGCTAACGTTTAGGTCCCTCTGAGTAACTTCTTCTTTGTTTGTATGATGCTCTGGAATACTAAGGCAATTGGATCACAACCCCAACTACGGCTTTACCAAGGGTCAAATGTTAACCTCTTGTATGCTGTTTACACGGAGTATGCACACAAAGACAACTGCGGCCAGCTTTTCAAACAGGCAACACCTAATGATTCCAGTACAAAGTATATGGTAGCAATTAGTTTATGTCATACTATAAGTGTTACCATTGTGTGGTCACTCCGACCAGAAGATCTACTTTTAGCACACAGTGTAGAGATCACATAATACTAAATGTGTCAGGGCTACTGTATAGTCTGTGAACTCCATTCTTCCAGAGGTATCACAGTCTCTAGCCTCATGGGAGGCTCAGTCCAAAACTCCCTCTCTGTCTCCTTCTTCCCAGCTGTCCTGGAGCTGGCAGGACAAGCTGAGTATGTGAGAGACCAGGTGTCTGGACAGCATGGGCGGATGGGGGGGCTAGGACTTGGGGATGCTGACGGGAGGAGGCAGTAATTCAAGGAGGGAATGTTTTCTTCAGCCAAAATAAGCTCCCCGAAGATCACCAGTAATGCTAATCATTATCTCTCCTCTGGTTGGCT
This sequence comes from Siniperca chuatsi, assembly GCF_020085105.1. NCBI lineage: Eukaryota > Metazoa > Chordata > Actinopteri > Centrarchiformes > Sinipercidae > Siniperca > Siniperca chuatsi. The sequence goes on from NC_058042.1 coordinate 19,390,941, forward strand.
GACAGAAAGAGGGTGAAGCTATCTAGCGGCTGGTTGGTTGAGCCAGTGGTTGTCTGTGTGCTGAGCGTAGGGCATACAGCGTATTTAGTCCACTACAGGGGGCTATTTTGGCTCCAGCTGACATCTCCAGTTGTCTTGACAGCAGGGTGAGAGTGAGTCTTCCCACTCTTCACCCCGTTAGAGGTATTAGTAGAACAGAGGGCAAACGGGAGGGCAGGAGGAGAATGCAAGAGCAAAGTAAAGTGGGAAATGAAGACCTTCAGTAACACTTGGAAGGTCTAACAGAGCAAGAGTAATGAGTAGCACTTAATAGTAATGAATAATATCCAGTCAGCTGAGAGCATAAGTTACATGTTAAATGTCTGGCAAGGAAATGGGTCGCTATTAGCTACTGTGCTGCCACACACTCCAGCTGTGTCCAGGTGTAGAACCACACACACACACACACACACACACACACACACACACACACAGCTGTGTCACAATACAGCTGCATTTGCCAGTACTAGAGCAAACACTTGCCAGTGCTCCCAACCACCTGGCAGACACACATGTGTAACAAACACACACATTCACACACACTTGCAGCTGTTCTGTATGTAAATTATGATCAAAGATTATATACAGTATGTGTGTATGTAAGTACAAGTCTGCAAATGTATGCATTTATACGTGACTGTGGGTGAATGTGCATTATGGCCGGAGGGGAGCTGTCAGAGAGAGCTGAGCTATAGTTACATTACACTGTCCTCTAATTACCACAGTCAAACCAGGTTTACTTCTGTAAAATCCAGACTCCAGGGCAGTGCAGCACGGCTGCCTTTACAGCATCACCACTCTTCTGCATTGGCCTCTTGCCACGCCATGCCAGGCTCCAGTGTGGCAACAAAAAAGAATTTACTACAAAGCAGATGTACAGTATAGAAAATGTCTATGACAAACCTCAGTGTGTGAGCATGTGGACTGGCATAAAGTACATTGACAGACTCTGAGGGATTTCTTTGGTTAGAAAAAAAAGGTTGCATCCAGCAGTTATACAAACACAAGGGAATAATTTTCTGCAGAGTAAGATAGACAGAAGGACCCTTTAATCATGTAGGAAGCTAGGACAGTGTCCTAAAACCACATACATTTCCGTAAAATGAATTACTTAATTAATTAAATTTAAAAATGACTACAAAACACCTATACTTCTCTTGTGAAATACAAAATTCACATTTTTCCACAATGACTTTCACAGTATCAATACCTACTGGTAATGGCAGTTCTTCTGCATTTTGGCAGCAATTTTTGAATACATTTTCCATGTAAAACATATTCAAGACTTGATTGTGTGTTTGGTTGATCGACATTTGGATTTTCTGGCTATAACTGAAAAACATGGTGGCGAGCAGAAAACCCAAATCCATCTCTTTAGAAACCTGTGGGTGAAATTACTACGTCCATGTTGTACAGTCCACAGAACCCTCCTTCACTGTGCAGGTAGTTATTTACTATGTATGGGTCTGCTTCCATACTGTAATTCTTTGGTTGCTCCATAAAGTGCAGGGACAAAGCGGGAATGGGAGAGGGAAAAGGGTAGAGGAGGAGAAGGAGTGATGTAGTCAACACCATATCAGTGTGACACATAGCCCAGTTCTCACAAGAGTTAGGAAAGAAGGGAGAGAAGCAGATCAATGAAAACTGTATGATAGAGAAGGCAATGGCCAAAAAGATCAAGATAAGCTAGAACAGTGAAAGAGAAGCAGCTAAGCACTTGTCTCCTGTGAACAAACTTAGGACCCCGACTACAGGCCACATCACCCAAACCCACACTGACACTGTACTCCCACTCACATGACTTTGTTCTCACAGGAGCTCAGCTTAATATTTCACACATAGTTTACTAGACTGTGTCCCCAGCCTGGCCCATTACATACACACTTTGTGGTGCCAAATGGACACCCACAAAAACACTTTGGTGGAGGCAGGATTGCCAGGCACAATTACTGATACACAATCAACTATATTTCTTTCACTAACATTAAGGAAACATTTTTTTCTGATTTTCAAACCTATTTCCATGTATAAACCATAGAACCTGGTCTATAGCATCCACAGGCAAGGCACCTGTGACCATTTGCTCCTGCCATCCACTGGTCTATTACGACATCAACTGATAAATATTTATGTTTTCTTCTTCTCTTTGTGTCCCACAAGCCTAGTGGATGTTCATTAGACTTTGGTTATCTACAGTATCAAAATTGAGAAGAGAATTCCAGTCAGCCGAAATGACTTCTAGGTTAGAGCTGGGGGGAGGTATGCTGGGTGGTAACTCCCTATACTAATAGGGACCATAAAGGTGTCCGGCCCTAACAGATACAACAAAACTAACAGGAGAGTCAGGGAGATTTCAATCAAGCACAGTCTGTACATGCCTAAACAGTTCTGAGAAGATGTCTAATCAGCAAAAATAAGTGAAAACACCTGTGTGGGTGGACCATAGGTGTGTAGAGGTTTAAACCTCTGGGGACCAAAATGACAGTGTTTGATAAACAGTTGTCCTACAGTGCCAACAGAGGTTATACTGTAAGTGTCACTGTGGCATGTTGTTGTTGGACTATGATCTGACACAAAGATAAACTGTGAGAAGCAACCAAAGCAAAAAAGAACAAGATAATAAGTTTGAATATCCATCTGTATCCATCTCTCTCAGACTCAGCATGCATTTAGCTACAATTCAATAAAAAAAATGACACAGAGAAACTTGTAACAATCGGATACATTGCCAACTGTAGCCTTGTGTGAAAAAAATGCAGCCTCTCCTTCATTTGAATGAGAACAAGGGGTGCCAACACATGGGGATTCAGCCAAAAAGTTTAACCTGGCTCAACTTTTGCTGCAATGCAATGTCTTCGGGTAAGGTGCTGCATTGGCCAAACAAATACATGAAAGTGTACATTCCTGGTAGATTACTTTTTTTTAAAGTGAACACTGTATTTCTACTGTTTACATTGTGACTGTTGCCACAAAAGATAAAATGATTGCCACTGTGATAATTTTTCAGGAGTTGTAAAATTCTGTGTCAGCATATTATAAACCACTGTGCAGCGTTCTGGCAAAACTTGAATTAGGTTTTATACTGAATAGATCACAAGGGCATACTAAATGCCCACATAATACTGAAGTGATTTATTTAAGTCAAAAGTTAAACAGCTGTGTCAGAATCCTATACAGGTCCCTTCCAGTATGACATATGACCTTTGCTGCCCCTCCCCCTGAATGATATACCCTCTCTGCTTGGCTCTGCAGGGTTAAAAAGGTCAGTATGCCTTCATCTGTCAGCTACAAACTAGCTTGGAAATCTGTATCCAAATGACCCCCAAAGCCCCATCTTCCTTCTCAACCCCCCCTCTGACATCAACACCTTTTGTTCAAAGAAACAAAAAACAACCTAAAAGCACACTCTTATTCTCTCACAGTTACAGTACAGTGAGCTTGCACACCATGATTCACTCAATGACATTCCTTTCTGTACCAACACAGGATGTGAGGAAACTTCTGACACTGCTTGATTCAATCACTCTCTCCTTCCCTCTTTGGCACTCTCCTGCTTCCTCTCGTCAATCGTCTGCCAGGGAATTTTAACATTAAGTGCCTGTTATGATCCTATTTGGCATTTGTTGATCCATTCGGACTGCCAACCTATAAACACAATCAATAGGAGAAAACCCATGGCTTTTGCATTAGCACTTAATCAAATATTTGCAGGGATGACAAATTAGCTGCATGGAGACCTCTAATCTTTGAAATTTATCTCCTGGAGTTTCCCAATTGCATTATAACTTGCATAACAAATTCTCACCTGACAGACCACTGTTATCTGCATTTCCTGCATTGAAATCAAGCAACATAAAAATGTATTCCAGCCACGTGAAAAGTAGAAAATGGAAAAAAATTACCAACTTCTCTGAGCACCAAAAACCTGATTAATAGCTAGCTAACTACTGCTGAATGTTTAGCTGCCAATCTAATTTGAGTTTTATAACAATCATGAATAATTTGCATTTAAAATTTTGTTGACTAAAATTGTGTAAATTAAGTCTAAATGTCCATAAACTGAAGGTGTGTCTCTGCTATTCAACCGCTATGGTAGGCTAATAGTAGAAAGCCATGTTGAAAGCTAGCTAACTAGCTTAGCTAGCACTTTCAAAAAAGTACATAAGTTGCTAGGGAGGCTGGATGACTCACCATCTTCACAGCAATTCAGTCTTCTCTCTTTTTTCTGTGTTCATTACTGCTTTAGTAGCAGTAATGAACCAGAGGGTACAAGGAATGGACCAAACCAAATATACAGAGGGGTAAGGACAGAGGGTTAATTAATAAACTTATATTTCTGGTAAATGGAGAAATAATCAGATTGAATATTTTCTTGCTGTTGCTTTTTTTTATTAGATTATTTTTGGGGGCCTTTTTTGCCTTTATTTGATAGGAACAGCTGAAGAGAGACAGGAAATGTGGGAGAGAGAGGGGATGACATGCAGCAAAGGGCTCGCAGGCTGGATTTGCTCCAGGCCGCTGCAGTAAGGACTCAGCCTTGTACATGGTGTGCACACTCTACCAGGTGAGCTACCGGGGCGCCTCTCTGCTTTAAACAAGAAATAATTTTATATAAAAATTGTTCACATACAATCACATGTACACACATTAATTACACCATGTATTTACAAAGCTGGATAAGGCGGGTTAACACAGCCTTGCTGTCATGAATTTTCAATCCAAACTTCCCCAGAGCGTAAAAAAGCTATTTTTATGTGTGACATGATTGCAATGTAAAGTCTATGGGCTGAGCGGGACTGAGTGGGATAAACACTAAAACGAAGCAAACCAGGAAGTGAGAAAACATTTTTGACTTATGTGCTGGGCGAGTAATTTTCATTCAAATGAATGGGCAACATCTTGGAATAAGGTCCAGTTCTTATAATAAATCCATGAGCTGGATACAGCCTTGCTGCCAATTTGTCAGAGTGACCAGCCACGATACTGTAACAAAGAAAATCCACTGCAGTCAAAAAAGCATTTTCCCTTCAGACCATCGTTACAGCTAAAAGATATCTCTGACAGGATGCCTCAAACTGAAAAAACAGGATCAAGTATTACTCTTTGTTTTATGAATCTTTAAACTATGACAGTTTCATATTTGTAAAACTATTCCAGACATTACGCCTGACATTACTTCAATCTAAGTCTGCAGGACTGGCAGGTTCAGGGAAACATAAACTTATGTGTATTAGGCAGCACAACACAGGAGCAGGGAGAGAGTTAACTTTTTGGCATATGCGCTGTGTGGAATAAATGTACACCATCTTGGAGTCCTATATCGAGTTATTTTAATACATACATAGAGGGCATGTACTGTATGCCACCAGTGAAAGGGGGTAACTATAGCTAATGATTCCCTTTTCCAATATGTTGAAGGCTGTGTCACTTGGACAGTTTAAACACCACCTTTGACATTACAAAGAGTATGAGGGTCAGGACCTGCAGTGTCAAATACTAGCCAGGACACACACACACCACGTGGCAGGCCAAGTACAGCAGAGAGCTATGGGACAGGTCTGGGGTTTTGGGGTGTCCCTCAAACTAGTATTGGGGGAGGCTTGTATATAGGTAAGTCGTTGCAAGGTTGAGACATAAAAAAGGAGACAAAGAATGAAACATTAGAACACCTTCATCTCATCTGCTCCATACTGGAGTAGTGATCAGTGATCTGATCTCTCCATTCAGATATGGGCAAGAATGCAGCACTGAGGGATGCTAGTGGGAAGAGGGTGATTAAAGCTTTGAGTGCTAAATCAAAACCCACCTCCAGCAGCTTCGAAATTAAGCCCCTCAAATACCAAAGGATTCCCTGTGAAACGCAAGGCTGTCTGTCAGACTGCACTGCTAGGAGAAGAGAGAAGCACAGCTGCAAGAACTTTACAGGATACATGCAATATGAATGGTTTTGACTAAACACACTCACACACACACTCACACACACAAGCACGCATAAGAACAGCTCACACCATATGTTAAGACCACACCACCTCACATGTCTCAAATCAACACACTTTTAATAGAATCCCCTCTTCTGGGTAAAACAGGCTCTGTGGCCAGCATGCTGCAGTATTTCCTTGTATGATGAATTGATTAGAATGGGACTCCTTTTTCTTCTGTTTTCCACTGGCTGCAATTTAAATCCCATTAACCCCCTCACCTTCTCTCAGCCTCCCATTCTTCATTTCTCTTCTTCTTCTTCCAATAATTCACTCAGGGTCATCGTTATCTCCCTTTTCTGCTTCACATCCAGATTTGATATGTAATTTTGCCCTCACTCCTTCTTTCATTACACTATAAATCTTCCTTCGGCGACACTGTCAAGATGCCGGCATGTTTTTCCTGTCACAGCTAATACCTCCTTTACAGGATATGGGCCGTGCAGTGAGAACAGTGTCAGTCTTTTACACCAAACACACAATCTGCACACAAAGGAGCAGCATATCACAGAAACACAGAAAACATGAGCCATAGCACATGCAATGCTAACACACACACACATCACCGTTCCCTTACACACACACACACACACACACACACACAGACTGAATGATTGAATTCCCACAGAAACCTGTCTCTGCTCTTCTAACAGGTCAACAATAATCATTCACTCGAAACAGAAACTCAGCAGACCACCACACAAAGATAAACATCCATGCGTGGATACAGACACACACACAAACACACACACACACCTACACATAAGTGTGTATGAGTAAGACAGGCTTAATATGTTTGTGTGTTCTGTATCTATGTATAATTATATAGTATTTATCTTTGCAAAGCTTGACTAATGATTGATTTATTTCCTGGTTTAGTCCCTTATGTCCTTGTACAAGCACTGTTGACTATAAGGAGACTGTGGGTTTAGCTATAAGGTTCACTTATACGCATCTATATCAGAGGCATGCAATCAATCCCAATCCTTAGAACAATAAAGTTATGCAGTGCTGGTATCTAATCAGTGTAAGAATCATATAACTGTGATATCACATGTTTACTTTGGGCGTAATCATTGGAGCATTCCATCATTTCTCCACTACATTTCTGTTCTTGCTTTTATAATTTTTCTGTGTCTACATTTGTCACTTTTGTTTTTTACATTAGAGTTTAAAAAATACATTTTAAATAGTTTATCCATTATACATACATTTCTCTTGGAAATACTTGAAGGATGAAGGATTCAACATTTTGCTGAGCCTTTTATGCACTTTGCACATCCAACCTGTACAATTTGTGTCTGATATAGAAAGGTAGCAGATGAATACACAATCAGCTTCTGAGAATGCCTTCCTATTGCATTTTGTCAATGAAGGTGAGCTCAAGGCATGCAGTTGAGAGATGGAATTTGTGTTACATCAGCAAGCATAAAAAAGAAACTGTTAACTTTTAAGAAAATTATTTGGACATCTTTTACTATTAATATTTATTGATAGAGAGACTTGAAAAAGTTAAACTTTCCACTGTTTTCCTAGAAGCTAATTTTCTTGCTCTTCAACTAATCCAGAGCCATAGAGGATACAGGTTAATTAAAGATTTCTTTCTCTCCACAGAACCATCCCTTACTCTACCTGCACAAATGTGGACTTTATCTTCAGATGCAGAGTATTCTGAGAGTAATCTGACCCTTCAAAATTGTGTAAAATCAGTAAATCCATAACAATTCCATATGACCACACTTATTACATTGCCTATCATTATTTACACAGTCTCCCCTTAAAGGATAGGATAAAAAAATTTAAACTCAAGACGTACATGCCCATATGTACATTGAGATGAGTTATTAGTTGCTGTAATAATGTCTCCTGTCCATACTGGCTGTGAAGACTAATGTAATGATTCCCTTTTCCAATATGTTGAAGGCTGTGTGTAACGTGATTCCAATGTAAGGATGGGGAACAAAATCCACAGTCTTCTTTTAGAGCAAAAATGCATTCAAAAGTTCAGCTGAAGCTAATATGACACTTCAGCAGTCATATTTAGTCAAATCAAGAAGGTATTTTTTAAAGTCACAGTGTTTTTATTACAAATCTGTTAGATACAAATCAGTGGACATCTGTTTTACCGGGAGTGCAAGCGTAAGATCTGCTGACCAGCTGCCCCTCCCCAGACGCTGGCTGGTGGTCTATACTTACACACCTGTCAAAGGTCATATCCAACATACTAATTAAACACTCGGCAGCATAACAGTGAACATGAGACCCACGTACCACTTATGTTTGCGCGCGTGTGTGTGTGTGTGTGTGTGTTACATTTAGCAGCTACTAGAGTGTCCTGTGGCAGCATCGTCCACCCTTTCACACTTGGATCAGCATTCATACATGCACAATAATGTTTACACAATAGTGAGCAGTATAATGACTAAAAATTGAAATGTCATTCTAGCCTTAATCAAAGATTTAATTTGTCTGTGTCTTGGTCTTGGTTATATCTAAGAATTTTGAACATTAAACATGAATTCGTCACTGGAACTCTCCCTGCTCTGCAGCTTTGTGTTTTAGGGCATTGAGGGAAAGTGCTGCCCAACGCGAAAAACTAGAATAGAATAGAATAGAATAAAATACTGTATGTGAGCGTGTGTTTATCTCTGTACAGCCCCCCTCTACCAGGCACACACACTACTAAGAGGAACCAGATGGGCACTCCCTCCTGACAGCCCAAACCCCAGTGATGACAGACCCTCTCAAGCACATAGCATGACACTAGAGGACAAAGCACCTGTTCCCCCGAAGCTCTTTTGCACCTTCCCTTCCCCACAGAAACACACACTGGCACTTTCTCAGCCATGAGGTCATTGGCTCTCTCAGGCCAAAACTGGCTGTGCCACCTGCAACCCTCCCAGCCCAAAATGATCGCCCGAAACCCTGCCTGTCCCGACACCCCTCTCATCCCACCCACCCTATGATGCCCCAACCTTGGCAGGCAGAAAAGCTGGTCCCATAATTATACTCTATATCAGGAGTATCCCCTCACATATGATTACTATGAGCTCATGTGGGACTAGCTCACATCCGAGTGCTTAGACAAATAATAAAGACTTAAGTTTGGAGATCACAAGAGTAAGCAAGAACAGCGTTACTCCAAACACTTCTTTAAGAGACCGAGAGAAAATTAGGTGGACAACTCCAGACAGCTGGTGTGAGTGTGCAACATACTGAGGTTGCCGAGTGTGAATGGCATCCACAGATGTTCTTCATGTGTCCTGCATGGGCGGACAGTCGGTGTCTGTTTACATGAGAGAGCTGTTCACAGAGCCAACTGGCTGTCTAAATGATCCTCAGGTCTTCATCAACACAGTACCATCCTCATTTGCCCTGCACTGGTCCCCCATATAGCCCCACAGCCTCCAACTTCCATCCTCTGTTATTGGATCATCTGGAAAAGCAAGGTTCTGCTATCAACTTTTTAACAGCAGGAAAGGGATTTTTTTGTGTGTTGTTGAGAGAGGAGTAGAAAGAAACCAAACTTCAAAGACAGAAAAGCAAGAAAAAGGCAAGAAAGTGAACAATGACAGAATGATCTCCCTTAAGAGGAAGTGTCTAGATGTACTGTTCCCTGAGCTAGCCCATCTGGACCACCTATGCAAGCATCTTCACTTGTCAGAATCACTTATTACAACATTAAACATGCAGTACTTTCTCATGAATATGAATAGAAACCATTACAATAATAAAACACAAAACACAATTGCTGTAATGGAAAGTCTTTAAACACACATCACTGCCAGATTAGCCAAATATGGGCAGATTTGGAGCCAGAATTACTTTGCGTGACTGAGTGTAGGGATAGGGGGAGTCACATTGTGTCCTTGCTACACACTTTAGGGGAGGTCAGTGTCTCATGGCATCAACAGGGATCAATTATCAATGACTAATTATATTGATCTCATTAATAATGTATGTTATTGCAAATGCATCAATATATGAATGATTCAACTACATTGTTTAAATATATCAACAATAATCAATAACTGAATGTTTGACCCACTGATAATTAATGTTATACTCCCTGTACAATTGTAAACTTGATGAATGAGACAACCCTTTGACTTTCTTAGTAGTAGCACTTCATGCCAGATTCTGCAGAGATTACTTTGTTATACGTTAGCGGGGTGAAACCTTTGACCAATGCTAATTAAATTGTGCTTTAACATTGAATTGTGTTTGCTTGTATTTGCTTCTCTACTTTCAGGTTTAAGTCAAACATAAGTTAAAAGGAGTTAACATGTTGACAGGACTAGTGACGCAAAGGAACAGAGTGCATATGTTCATCTTTATTCTGATATATAATTTGTGATTTCGACTTTTGATTGACATGACAATATATCCATGAATGTTGAGTTTATCCAGATTATTTCAAGAGTGTATTTAATTAATTGCCCATCTACACATCATGGGAATGCAGTATCAGGACTGTGTTAGTATACATTTTCATATGAACAGGCAGAGCAATTCTTTGTGAGTCATGTTTCTTATAATCGTTGAGTCTATCTTTGTGCCCTAGGTCATCATGGGTATTTTAATCACCCCTAATCTTACCTGGGAACAAATTGAATCCAGCATATGGAAAGTAAGAGATAGGCAGGACCTATTTACTCTGTGTTGGTCTGATTTTTCTATTTCCATTATACAGTACTAAACTGTCAGATTTAAATTGAGAATCATATAATATTGGGATTATTATTCTACATATAGAGACTTAAACTAAACACTTTAAACAATCAGTTCAAATTCCTGTTGTATAGGTTTTTGAGGGACTGGTAACAGAATGATATGGCTGATGTTTTTGGAGGAAATGAGGTCTGTCTATACATCAAGTAAAAGTGGTCTAATTAGCAGGGCAGACGTTTCATTGTGCATTTGTGTTATGATTAGAGACTTGATTTCAACTAACTTCCTTGAAATACTCTTTAAGACTGTCAGCATGCTCAAACCAAAACAAACTGTTTAGCACTGGCTGAGACATACTCAGTCACGCTTGCTCAAATAAACACACTCTCACACACATGCAGGCAGCAAACACAAGGATGGCCTTGGCCTTCAGATCACCATAGTTTTCCTCTGGTGTTTATAGAAGTAAGTTTTGATGAAAATGTTTGTCTCATCATTGTTAATCACAGTTGTGTAGACCCCCACTAAGCTTTCCAGTCTCCAGCCACACACATAAACAAACATATATCACTGTTTGAGACCTATTCTTCTGCAAAAAAAGTGGACAGTACTCCACCACACAGTAAGCAGTTTCTAACAAAAAGCACCATGTGCATTGATTATTACCCAGCTGCATGTCTGTATCACAGCAGTTCCTCTATGCAAAATGTCAAAATTATCCCTTGTCATGTGACTTAGAGGTCATATCAGGGCAAACACAGTCTGCACTGCACTGTGGAAATGTAGGGGAGATTAAAAGCTGAAAGGAGACTGTCATTTTAACCAATCATGAGTGCATTTAGTTACATTTGAAGACACTAAGAAAAAAGAATATCTTTGTCTATGTGTCTTATCAGGCTTTGGTCTTACCTTAAGTCTAGACTGTGGCAAGGCTGATTCTGGTTCTTTCCTCTCCCCATCTGAGGCTCCATGTCCCAGCCTATCCCTGTCCTGCTGGATGCTCTGTCCCACCTGCACCATGGCCTTACATTCCACACATGAGCCAATCACCAACCTTCTCCCATCATCCACCAGGAGTGTGCGTGTGCTGCGAGGTGCAAACAGGAACACAGGTAGCCTGGCCACAGTAACAGCGCACAGTCTTCCTAGCCTGCGCTGCTCCTGCCTGCAGAAGAAACACACAAAAGCCTCACAGCTGTACTGGCGGGCCCAAGGGGAGCTGGGTGGCTGGAGGTTGGCACTGGATAAACTCGAGGTAGAAGGGGTGGAGGGACCCAGGCCCTTTCTCTCATGTTGGGCCCACTGGGTGTGTAGGTCATGGTAGCAGAGGTTACAAGCTGATACCAGGCCTGTGGCATCGACTGGCTTGGCACGGGGAGCCGGAGGGTGGACGGTGAGAAAGGGGAAGAAAGGCTCCCTCTCCCCACAACGCCCAGGCGGGTTGACATGAAGCTGGTACTCTCCACCTGAACACAGCTCAGCTCCACACAGGTAACACACTGTCATGGAGCTGCCGGGCAGAGAGGCCACACCTGTCAGGGAATGGGCTGGTCCAGACCCCTCAATGGCAATGGCAGCGTGGTACCTGACCAGGAAGGAGCTGACAGAGGTGATAAGGTCTTCACTAAGACTGAGTCGATAGGCACCCCAGATCTCCTCCAGGATAAAATAGCACTGTGGGCAGCAGTGTACGCGGCCATTCCTCACCCCCTGGGCGTTAGGTGGGCAAGGCAACATGTTGATGAAGGGAAAATACATCACACCACGGGATTTACCAACACCAGCCTGTGCATATGCTACTCTCATATCTCCTCCACACTCCTGACCACAAAGGAAACAGGCCTCGTGGGAAGCCCTGGATTCAGTTATGCACTCCATGGACTCTGGGGGTTTCCCCTTCTGGGAAGTTAGCTGGGAAGGATGGAGAGAACTGGTGGCCTGGTTGAGGGGGACTACATACAGGCGCTGGAGGACAGGCACATCCGCAAGCTGGAAGCTCTGCCACTGCTGCATGAGGGAGGTGTGGCAGCTGCCACACACCAGGATTGTACCTGTTGGACTGATAGGCACTGCACCCTGGGGAGGGGAGTGAAGACACAGGAAGGGAAAGAAGGGCTCGCCTTGTGCCCTCTCTTGTTTCTGAACACTGACTTTAAAACAGTCGTCATGTCTGAGCCCAGTGCCACAAATATAGCAAACACACTCCTCAATGTGGTGCGACTGGGCACTCTTTCTTGCGGACGGGTCTCTGGCAGGTCTAAGCTGGGTTGTTGAGCCTTTTTTGCTATCATACATGTCTATGTCATCATCACTTGTAATGTTAATTTCATCTTCATCAGAGTTATTCTCCCTGGGAAGAGCTATGTTACATTTAGTGGTGACAGCAGCGGTGCCAACAGATGACAGTACAGTGTTGGAGTGACCCTCGCCTTTTCCTCGGTACAGCAGCGATGAATGTCCGGACGAAGCACAGTTGATGTCTGTAACACGCTGAATCTGACGCGGCTCGGCATGTCTGACGTTCCCCTCCTCCAGCCATCGCCTGTTGCGCATAATGACCCCGTTGTCTTGCACAGGTGTGTCAGAGAGAGAGCTGTCATAGCATCGCTGAGGGAATCTCTCCTGGGACTTTGCCAGAGATTCTGATGATTGACAGACATTATTCATAATTTTAGCACCGCGCCTCGCCGGCAGGACACTCTCCGCTTTTGGCGATCCCTGCGCCCCATAAACACCCACCGGGTAACGGATTGCCCGCTGTGAATCTGGGCTGTTTTTAACACTGATGGCATTGTTTTTCCTGCTACTGTCTCTTGGCGATTTGCCAGATGCTCTCAGGCACTTGTCTTTGCCCACACCGGCTCTGTCGACTAAATCCATCTCCTGGTCTGATATGTTCTCGTTTTCAGAAAAAGACGAGAAATCAGATTCTGCGCCCCCGTCGTAGTTCTGGCTGCTGACACTGATTCTCCTCTCCAGATCGTAAGAGATGTTCCACTCCTGTGGGACGCGCCGTGAGTCGCACTGGTAGGGCCGTTTCAACCAGTACATGCGCTTCTCAATGGGCGTCCTGCTTCGCTCGAAGGAGTTCCACTGCTCCGTCAGAAAGCAGTGGCACACAGCGCACACCAGCGTATGTCCATCCGGGCTCACTTCACACGCACCCGGAGCTGGCTCCTGATTTTGTAGAAACGGGAAAAATGGAACCCTCTCTTTTTGATATGTCACTTGTAACCTTAATTCCTTCCCTGGTGTAACTCCGCTTCCACATATGAAACAGTGAACCAGTCCGCCTAATCCATTCCGATCACTCCGTGAAATGTTACCGGGCAATGGGTTGTCCTCACTGGGCATAGCTGCAGCCATGAGTCGGTGTTTCCGAGATAAGGGTGCCAGTTCCTTGTCACGGGGGGAGTTCATTGTTTTTAAACACCCAAGACTAGGCTACATGGCATAACGTCAACATTTAAGTCATGCTTACGGTCCACACTTATCTGCAGGTCAGGAAATCATACAATCAATTTTAGTCAAAGTTACTCACTGAATCATAAGATAGACTATAGTCCATTGACACTACAGCGTCCAGCGAAGGCAGCAAACCGTTAACTGTTATCTTTCAAGGACGGGGAGAAATTTCCTCAAAATACCCACGAAACAGCACAGAAGTCTGTAGTTCGCATGTTTGCAATGGAAATCCGTAGGTAATATGACAGAAGAACTTGGGATCACGGGTCGCCTCTCCAGCGAACTTTCCTGCCTGCGCTCTGCAAACTTTTGGCTGCTAACTCGCTTACACTGTACACAGCGCCATCCCCAATTCATGGGACCCGCTTCGACACCCCAAAGGCAACCTCCACCCCCTTTGCAGAGATTAGGAGCACGCACTCCTGCAGTAGCTGCCCATCCGTCAAAGTACTAACCATGCACAGGATATCCACAGTTTAACATGCACAGGGGCGTGTGTTTAATAGAGAGACTCCCAGCATGTAATCATCTGCAAGCAAAATTTTATACTGGTATAAAATTTTAATTACACTAAGAACATGACTTGGTTTTCTTTTGTATGTGTATTATGTAAGGCAATTATGGAAAGATTGTTTGTTTGGACAAATTAGACAATCATCACTGTGTGCAACACTACACATGGTGTCTGAGCAACATGAGATGATACTGATATGTCATTATATTCATGCCTCAGGCAACTAATTTCCAGTTTTTTCCAGAATTTACAGTTCATTAATTTGAACAAAATAAGTAAAAATTTAAAACACAAAATAATCAATTGCACAAGTATTCACCCCCATTGAAAACCTAAATCACTTGTGCAGCCAACTGTGTTTTGGTGTGTGTAATTGGTGACAGTTGATTGTAGTATAAATGAATTTGGTGAAGTCCATCCTCTGGTTAGTAAGTTTCCTGGCAAAAACTGTGTCATGATGACAAAACATCATTCCAACAAATCTGTGAAAGGGTTACTGAAAAGTACCAATCAGAGAAATTATTATTATTATTATTTGCAGGGCACTGAATATTCAACTAAGTGCTGTAAGCTCAACAATTTAAAGGGCAAAGAATAAGGACCAGCTGTACATCTGAGCAGGCTGTCCTGATCTGAACTGAGTGTCTGTGTGAAAAGGGCACAAATGAAGGAGGCCACCAAGCAGCTGACAACTCTGAAGGAGCTATGTATTTCATGGCTGAGATGGTAGGGACTGTCCAGTGTGACAACAATGGTTGCTCAGGTGCTTCACAAGTTGCAGCCTTATAACACAGTAGAAAAGAGAAAGCAACTTTTGAAGAAAACTCAACATCTGGGCTAGTGTTCCCCAAAGGCATGTGGGAGACTCTGAAACAACCCTAGCCAAACCTAACCAGAATGTTCTCTGGTTTTTATAACACCAAAACTAGCCTTTTTGCCACCTTAATGAATGTTACATGTTTAAGCCAAACTCTGCACGTCAGCAGAAACAAACATTCCCCACCATTAGGCACGGTGGTGGCAACATCATGCTGTGAGAAAGCTTTTCTGCAGAAAGCCCTGGAAGGCTCATAGCACAATGAATGCTGCAAATTCAGAGATATCTGCCACAATTGTAAAATTTGCTCCCCATGCAACTTGACAGACTTAAACAGTTTTGCAAAGAAATCTATCTATCTATCTATCTATCTATCTCTCTATCTATCTATCTATCTATCTATCTATCTATCTATCTATCTATCTATCTATCTATCTATCTATCTATCTATCTATCTATCTATCTATCTATCTATCTATCTATCTATCTATCTATCTATCTATCTGTCTGTCTGTCTGTCTAGTCAGTATGACTATGTTGTTGTGTATCACAGTGTGCAGCAACAGCCCCTTTATAAAGATGAGAAAAAGAGCAATGTAAAGAAAAACAAAGTGATGCTCAAGGCCCGCTGGATATCCTCCTCACACCACGCACATCATACACAATATTTATAACCCCTACCGCCGCCCCCCTCCAATTGCTAAACTCCAGTATCTTAGACAAAGATGAGACAGCAAGTCAAGTAATCAAACCTCAAACACTTACTGTATGTCATCTTATAATAACACACGTACACAGTTATGTCTGTCTACTGTCTAGTAGCTTACTGATGTCAGAGCAGCAGGGACTATTTTCTCCACCCCTTCATCCATTATCCTCTTCAACATCACTGTATACCCTGAAGAAAAACTAAGCTTCTTCCTCAGCCTTCCAACCTGGATGTCCAGGAAGGTTTTTAATGATACTGCTGAGCCTCTCTGTAACTCTGTGCCCACCCAAGATCTGGGTTTTTTTCTCTTCAGCATGGCAACCAAGCAAAATCACAGAAAAAAAGGGCATTCCTGAGTGATGCTGACCTGTTTCTACTGACAATTCCCACAGAAAGAAACAGAAAGTGGGAGGGGGCAAGAAGGAACACATGCACAGAGTAGAGACACAGTATAGCCTAACTGAGTGTATCAGTGGAGGTGTTTTAAACTAGTTAGTCTATCAATTAATTCACAAATTAATCTATTTGCGATGCATACCCAAATTACCCTGTCCAAACTTAACGTTATACCTAACACATAGTGAAACACTAATGATGTGCTGTCAGCATAGATTTACAACACTGCCCTGCAGTGTCAAATCTTGGTACTGCATCATCTGGGAAATCCCCCTTTGCAGCCAGTCAGGCTGAGGCTCATGCAGGAAAATCACAGTTGAGCAGGAGAGCTTGAAAAAAATGTCTCCCATCATCTTTCTTTTTTTTTTTTTCTTGCTTTCTTGGTGTACTGCTTCCCAACCTGGGGGCTGGGACAAATCTGAGGGTTCACAAGAAGATTAGGTTGATACAAATGAAAAAAAATTACACTTCTGTTACACAAAATTAAGTTAACTGGCTACTTTGACCTCTTTCAGCCTCTAGAAATCCTTCAGATGAACCAGTCTGGGGAAGAACAATCACTCTTTGGTGGAACTGTTCACAACTCATGTCCATACTAAGGTGATGAGGGTCAAGTCAAGACACTCCTTCAATTGAATATACTTGTCAATGTACAGTATGTCTTTGTGTTCTTATGAGGTAATATTTCAGTATCAGTGCATTAGAGTCCCTGCCTATAGTACCTATAGAGGCAGGCCATACAGGGATTTTGATGTTGATAAAACACTAGAAACAAACATAACATGCACACACTTGCATACACACACTCAGGACAAACATAAAACTGTTGCTGATGATTTGAATGTGGACATTTTGATGTTATCTCTATGACTGTGTTCAGACTCTCCCAGATTGCTTAAAGGGCCTGTATGTGTAATGATCTGTGTGTGCACATTCTGAATGACTGAAACGGTGTCGTATGTGGATCTCATGTGAGTTGAGATATCTGCCATATTGCTCGTCGCACACTGTATTTAAATTGCTTTGGGCTAACAGACCCCTCCAGGCTGAGGAGAGTGGAAAGGGAGACGGGATGAGGGGGGACGGGGAGGCATGTGTATGTGTCTGTGTGTGTGTGTTGAGGTGGGGGTAGCGAGGGGAGAAAGAGAATACAGTGGGAGAGTGATTTGAATAAAATCCTCTTGTTGAGTAGTATAGGGCCTCAAGGAGTTTTGTGAGAAGGAGGTGATGACAGGGCCAGGAGGAAGGCATAGACACTACACTGCAGTGTGTGTGCATGTGTGTGTGTGTCTGTGTCTGTGTGTGTGGGTGTGTTTCTGGGGAATGGGTGTATAATAGCACCTTCCAATACAGGTCATGTGACAATCGTCATGGAGCCTTGTGATTTTTGATGTTTATGAGATATGCAAGACATGTATAAAACTTTCAAACACACAAAATATGCATGCTTTACCACACACACAACTCACACACATTACATATGTATGTGTGTATAAAAGTGCTCAAAGGTTTTGCCTGAGTTCCTTGTTTGTTCTTGATATTTGGGTGTTGTGACAGATACAGCAGGTCATAAATACACCTGATTTCACCATAGTTAATATACCACCACTGGACTCTCTGTGGTCAAAAATCACTGTATGTGCATGTGCAGTGCATGTTTGTATGCATTACTTATGGTATCCTGCATGTGTCTGGGTATCAGGGCACATCTGCCAGGTGTTGTTTTACATTTACACAACAGGACATACTTCACCTAAGAGACCTACTGGAAATTGGACATGTCAGTAAGTGTGAGAGAAATGGGTATACTTCTAGGAATAACTACTTTTTTAAAGTAGCGTGACAGCAATTACAGAATTTTAACCAAAGTAAAACAGTGTTTAATGCATAGCATGGAAGGTTTTAGCACAAATCAGAATCTAAAGTTGCTCGTAGGCCATTTTCACATCAGACATTTTATACGTTATGGCAGGAAAACCATAGTTGTAACTTATAACAGCTATGATGGTTTTGTTCAATTTGAGTGTCTCCGTTAGCTGTGCCAGTGTTATATTGTATTAATCAGGAGCATCAATGCTAAAACCTACAGAACTGAGATTAATCAGGCGCTTACTGTGTTCTCTGAAACTACTCAGGGAAACCAGCATATAAAGCTTCAGTATGTTGTAAATGATTCCAGTAATATGGAGGAACCTATCCAAAAGCAGACTTTCCAAGGTCAGTATTTCCAGAACTTATAGATGAAGGCTGTTTGCAGAACATGTTTGATCAAGTTCTAGTGTTTAAGGGCCAAAACTCCTATTTCTTCTCTCAGATCCAACTGATTTTATGACTCTGATTTTTTCACAGAGGCAGGTACAGTAGTGCCACACTGTGTCTTTCCAGTGGCTATTTATCCACCTGTTGAACGAAGCAGCTCCCCATACTACTCACAACGGTCCTTCCAGTCCTCACACAGCTAATACTCCCTTTCTTTCTACATCTGTTTCTCTGCCCCTCTTCTGCTGTCCCTTTTGGGCCCTGTTGATGATGTAGAGCATTTCAACATGATTTAAAAATATTTCTACATTATTTTAAACATTTGATGTAGACAGGGCTGTAATTGTTTGTGGGAACAGTAAGTGTCATGATTAGTTGGCTACTTTCCTGAGAACATGACTGTACTTTAAATATTTTTTCGGTAAAGCTGGTATTTATGGTCGCACAGGGAGGTATTAAGGGAGGTATTCTGTATGCTCGTGGAAGTCTCAAATCACAATGACAAATATTTAATTGCTTGACATATTTTTTGTTTGTTTTTTGCAGTCACTTTTACTCTGATGGATGTGGACTGGAAGCAGGAGGTCATGATGTTCAGGAAATTGTTATTGACTACAATAAGGTTTAAAAAAAGGCTCAGTGGCGAGAGCTCAGCTCAACACGAGAATGTCATCATATAATTTATAAACAACAACTGTTAAATTCATACTGAAGAAAAGACACTGCATTCTTATTTTTAAAATTTGACTAATACAATATCTCTGGAAACTCAGTCATGCTTTCTTCCTCAGCTTCATGGCCAGCTTCTATTCACCCCATTGTTTTTCTTACCATGATTATGTCAAAATGTCTGTCGTGAAAAAGGCCTATCACCCAGTGTCAGACAGGACAGCATTTAAGCAGATAAGACACTACGTTTTAGGTGTGGCCAAGAAAGCAGGTTTCAAACAAACTAATGGGAAACATTCTATTAATTAATAAGTGTTGAAAAAAATTAAATATAAAAGTTTTAATTAGAGACACATGAAAGAGACTAAGATTCAGGCAGGGCAGGGAAAGTGCGAGAGCAGGAAAACCAATGAGTCCTTTTTGTGTCTGTTCAAGTTTTAATGTCTATTGTGTTTATTAAGGTTTAAAAGCGCTGATACCTTTTGATGCCAGAAATAACAGCCATGCTTAGCTGTCAGCCATGGCTCTGCATCCTGCCAGGCGGGAAGTAAGGGTGTACATGCCATTACTGGGAGGTGACACAGGAAGTAAACCAAGCCAAAGAGTCAGCAGTTCAGTTCCTTGATGGAGACTCATCACAGTGGCTGAGAAACAGGTTTCAAATTGTACACACGGTTAAATAAAGAAATATAAAATAATATTGCAGCTTTTCAAGGTTGTGAGGTAGATCGAGTTCTCTACATTTTGACACTTAACTGTAACTGTAACAAGATGCATCTCAAAATCTTTGTAGAAAAAATTGGGAGCAAAGAGTTTCATTATCTCATTTTATCAGCAGCAGTGAAACATGTAACACACACACACACAGAAGAGAGAGAGGGAGAGAAAGAGCAACCTCTGGAGAGAAGCCTGGACTTTCTCCTTGTTGTTTATTTATTCATTTATTTCTGCAGGATCTCTTCCCTCTCTCCAAGGTCAGAGGTGCTACTAAGGAATGTGTTTCCTCCAAACAAGGAAAAACTAACACGTCCAGCTCATACAGTGTAGACTGGGCCACAGTTCATTCGGTTTTCTGGACAGTATTTCCCTGCTTAAATAGGCATTTAACAAAAATAAATGCAATTTTTCTACAAGGTGAGAAAGATCAATTTTAAGGCATAAACATAAAAGCACTTAAGAAATTTTCAGAAAAGCATTTATGCTTTTAGGCTTCTTATTAGACCCTATCTTAAGTCAAATCAAACTGAGTTTCAGTAAGTTTACTCTCCACTACATGTCCCAGTGCTTCCAAAAGTGATGTTAAAAGGAAATGCAAAATAGAGACTGTAGGCCCTGTTGCAGAGCTTCAACTTTCCATTGTAGCTAACCCCATCACAGCTGTAGTTGACCTCTCCCCTCTTTCCCAGTGGCATAGCCTGGCTGGAGCCTCTGTGTGTGTGTGTGTGTGTGTTTCATGTTCTTATATCCCGGTGGGGACTTTAACCTGAGTGCACACTAACCCATGGGGACTTGTGTCACTGTGGGGACAGTCATTGAGGTCCCCCTGGGTAGTGACTGCTTTTTGAGGGTTAAGACTTAGTTTTAGGGTACAGGTTACAATTAGGTTAAGGTTAGGGTGAGGGTGAGGGTGAGGGTTAGGCATTTAGCTGTGATGGTTAAGGTTAGGGCAAGGGGCTAGGGAAAGGCATTATATCAATGACTGTCCCCCATGGTGATAGTGATAGTGTGTGTGTGTGTGTGTGTGTGTGTGTGTGTGTGTGTGTGTGTGTGTCCTCAGTGACACAAGGTTGACCCAGTCCACTTTCACCTGTACTTGTCAGTCAGTCACGAGGCCCCTCCTAGGCCTGAGGCTCTGGGCAACTCCCATCGGAGACCTTGAAAAGTCTTGACATACTTACTACTGATGAACATTTCTCCCTTCTCAGGTCACCCAAAGAAAGAAGGCTCCGCCGGGGGGGAGAAGAAGAAGACATTTATGAGGGGAGAACAAGTGATGAGGAGAGAACAAGAGACCAGGAGAGAGAGACAGAAAGAGTGAATGTTGGGAGAAGGAGAGCAAGTGATAAGAGGCCCTGATGGTGTTTCTCTGCTGGGCCATCAGTGGTCTACATGGAACTGAAGATCCTGGGACACCTGTTCTCTGTAGCAGATGTTAGCAAACTATCTCTTACTTACAGTAAGATCTATTTCAAGGATGAGATGGCAAACATTCAAACTTCTACTCACACACACACACACACACACACACACACACACACACACAAATGCACACGCAGGCTTTGTAGCAGCAGAAGCCCTTCAATCTCCTACCCCTCCGTCCCCCTTGCTCTCTGACACATCACCGTCCTCAGCTAATAACCAAAAAATAATGACGAGGATGAAAACACAGGACATCAGGGGCGAGAGGAAAGGCCAGGCGAATCAGGGGATGGTGCTGCTCGTAAAGAGACGCCTGGAATAATGGGAAAGGAATGTGGTGTAACGACTCCCCCGGGAACGGCCCAGCCGAAGGCCCTCCGGCTCGGGAACAACAAACGGGAACACTTGAGGAGTGCAGGGTGCACACATAAGGGCTTTAACAGCACCCCCCCATATACACACACACGCACGCAAAGAGATCCACACAAACACACGCATACACTCACCCCCACTCGCCTTCCTGTGCCGACCTACTGGAGTCGGCTGTTGTTGTTGGCTGTCTGCCATCTTCGGAAGAAGCGCGCCCTCAGCCTCTCCCTCCTTCCCCTCTCTTCACTCCCTCCTTCCCTCTCTCTCTCTCTCTCACTACAAGCAAGCTGCCAGGGAAATGCTGATGACATGACATCTTCGGAGAGGTCCCTGGAAAAAGTGATTACCGCCCACCCTCTTCCCTATCAAATAATCCTATTCCTTGTCTACAACCCCACCTTCCAGTCGATTCAGCACTCAATATCCACCACACCTCCCTCTTGCTGTCTCTCCATCTCCCTCTATCACCTTTCTGTCTTTGTATGTGTGTGTGTGTGGCTGTGCATGTGTTCATGCGGGGGTGTGTGTGTGTGCGTGTATTTCTCTTGATATGCCTTTATTCTGAACCCCTGGCAAACACATTTACACACATGCAGTCGTAGCTGTCAAGAGCCAGCTTTTTCCTCACAGGTTCTGCCCTTTAACCCATGTAATCATGTGTGTGTGTGTGGGTTTGTGTGTGTGTCTCTGTGTGTCTGTGAGCAGAGTATTCAAGCGAGGTAGGTAAGTCTCCTTTTCATTTTACTCCAGTGCACAGAGGTGCTGTCTGATACATGAGGTGCCTGACATACACACAACCTGTATAAGGAGTCTTTATTTCCCTGCACGCGCACAAACACACATGAATATGAGGGCATGCACACACACACACACACACACACACACAGAATCTCCCCTCACGCCTTGTCTGGATTCCTGGGGTGTGTTGATCAGGCGAGGAGCAGTGTGAGTGCTGAGTGTGAGCCAGTAGTCAGAAGAGGAGGAAAAGTTCTGAAGGAAGGAAGAATGTAGGCAGGCTGGGCTGCTGCGTTTGGGTTGGAGCCATCTTTACATTCAGCTCTTTGACTCACAGTTTGGTTTCTTGTTGCCAGATCCATTAAACCATTATGAACTCTGAATTTCCAGAGGATGTCTTTGAAGACAGCAAGGAAACAATTGGGTCTTATTTCTAAATGGAAGGAAGCACATCTTTGTTGTGAAACTGTTTATAATTGTGGTTCTGACAAAAGTTCTGACATTTCATGTTAGTGGTGTGGCTCTAGGAACAGGATGAATTCCCATCAAATTCATTCATTCATTCATTGTGAGGATGAATCCTAATGACTTTGGTGATCCCATGACTTTTTATCTAGTCATCAGCAGGTCAAAGTCTGCACTCATCCAGTGAAATATACCAACATTTACTAGATGGATTGGCACAAAATGTTGTACAGTTCCCAGATGATGAATCCTAATTACTTTGGTGATCCCCTGACTTTTCCTCCAGTGCCACAGTGAGGAATGACATGTCTCAACAGCTATTGGATGGATTGCCATGGGATTAGGTACAGACTTGAAATACCTGCAAAACTAATGACATTCCCATCAACATTCGCTTTACTAAATTTTCAAATATTAGCATGCTAAAAGGCTAAACTAAGATGGTGAACATGGTAAACATTATATCTGCTAAACATCAGCTCAAAGTGCCACACTGCCTAATTACAGCCTAACTCTTGCAAGACATCATGGTTACTGCTGCTCATCTAATCATACAATCCTTTAGCTTAGCTTAAATTTCTGAGTTCTCAGACCATTTTCACAATTGAGAATGACTTCCGGATGGGAGCCGAAACGTCTTGATTCTGAAACCTTTTCTACAATCACACAATCCTTTGTTGCTGCTGCTGTGAAGTGCATCACCTAAATACAGGGGTGCAAAACATGACATTTATTTGGTTGAGAATGGCATGTTATGGCTTTGAAATTTCTAATCAGTCACTTTCCCCATTTCCTCAAGTCTTTTTTTTTGTTGCCTATAAAATGGAACATTCAAAGTGGAGAAATCAAGTGACCAGTAGTATGCATCTCCAGAGAGCAAGTCTTTTCCTCTCCTATCCCTCTCTCCTTCTCTCTATTCTCCTGCGCTCCTCCATGACAACCGCTTTCACAATTCCCCTTCCCGAGCCATGCCGGGCTTAGCGCCAGCGCCAGAGTCGTGCTTAAGAGCGAAAGAGCCCCTCTTTCTTCTTCTTTCTTTCTCTCAGACAACACAATTCCATCACACTAAAACCGCAGTCTTCAGTACTTGTAGGTCTTCTCTTTTCTTAAGGCACTCTTTGCAGGCAAGATCACACCGTATGCATTAGACAGTGTGTCAAAGGTTAGCTGTGGCAACAGAGAAAGGAAGAGGAATAAAAGCTTGTTACTATTCACTTTTGTTGATTCAAAACCAGTTTCAGAAAGATGAGAGCCAATCAGTGTCATTCCGGGTTTGATCTTTAATTTCTATGAGACATCTCCAATCCATATGTCTATTTCCCTCATTATTTCTGTCCTGGTCATACCCACTTCTTTGTACAGCAGCGCTCTGCTCTCTTGTGATAGCCTATATGCATAAGCAAGTTGAAACAGGCATGACTGTTTAGTTTGGATGATAAGACAAGTTGACTGACTTGGAGACAGCTCTCGTTTACACCACTAGATGTCTCTCATATTGAAAAGTACTGCACTGTGTGCTGGACTATGCTTGTGTTGTTAAAAGAAGAAATCATTAATTTCTTCACCAAACCTCAGCAGATGAATCTAAATGGTCCATGATGGATAAAGTCTGCTGTGTTGTATTTGTTCCAGAGCTGGTGTTGTAATACTGTTAGAGTAACTTAGTCATTTGGGCTCTGGCTGTGTCCACCACATCCAAGAATTTGCTGTTGTGATTGTGTGTGTCAGTGTGTATTTCTTTGGTATGAATCATATGTATGATTGTGCATGTGTCTGAGTCTGCATCTATTTCTGTATGCACAAGGAAGTGTGTGTGTGTGTGTGTGTGTGTGTGTGTGTGTGTGTGTGTGTGTGTGTGTGTGTGTGTCATACATTGCTCATCCCCAGATGTGCTAAGCAGGTGGCCACATTACTCTCCTCTGAGCTTAACTGCGGGCACTCCCAAAAGCTCATATACAAACTCTTGTGTATCACCATTTACCTACGACAGAAAGACAACATAATCAAAAAGCAGCCTCTGTGCATTTAATCAAGCTTCACCCTGTATGTGCATGTATATCTGCAAGTTCTCTGATTGAGCACATGTGTGTTTATCATGATGCCTCACCTCAGCTCTCCCACAGCTTCCCGGCAGCTTCCCGAGGATGAAAGCGAGTGAAACCCCAGACTAGTGGGGCTCCACAGCCAATTAGGATTGTTTATTTAGCCAGCCACGGCCGCCTAGCAGAACAGGAGCACACAGCCAGCCACACAGCCCTGCATTGGAAACCTCGCCTCTCTCTCTTTCTCTCTCACTTCCTCTTTTTCCACTCCTTTAAACTTCTTTGGCTCCATCTCCTCTCTTGCTTCTCTCCACCCTTTGCCCTCTTTCTCCAGCTTTTATTACCCTTCAGTCAAAAGCAACTTTTCCAGGATGTCCTAAGCTGATAATATTTATCAATAAGTCGGAGATCTTTTGGTTTGTTTACTCAACGGTTTCTTTATTTGTTTAGGGATGCAACTGTTGCTACTAGTATTAGTGCCCATAATCAGCCCCTCACACAGTACATAAAGCACACACATACATGCACACATAGACTGGATAATAAGTTATTTTCTCTCTCCAACTCTCTGATATTCATCCTCTGGTAACATAATAGTCTAGTTGTGGTAAGGCCTGTCATACATTGTTGCATTTCCAAGCAGTCCAACATCTGCATTTATCCAATCTTCCATTGTTGAACTTAGATCATGACAGTACTGTGGTTTCTCCGTCTGAGTTTAACTGATTTCTGACCAGTATAAATCCTCCAGCCTTTTGTCTGGTGTTTTCACTGCAGAAAACCGACATGGTGAGTTATCGCTGCACAGGGGTTCTCACGCATATTGGCGCTAACCAAGACAGGACTTATTTATAGGAAACAACAAACTGGCAACAGATTCCACAGATCCCCCATGTTCACACACACACACACACACGCTTATCCCAACTTCACCCATAACCCTCTGCTTCTCCCTCCAGGTTTCCAATGTCTCTTCACACCAGTCATCCCATGTGTATGTTTTTCCTGCTTGAGTTCACATTCACGTGGGATTCAAAGGGGAGAGTGGCCATCAACCAGCATCCTCTCTCTCATCCATCATCATGATCAGGGCTCTATATCTTCTCCCCTTCCCTTCTTCTCCCTCTCTAACCCTGTGTCTGTCCCTCTATTTCTCCACCTACAGCTCTTTTTTCCTCCTCTTCTCATCAGCACAAACTTCCCATGATGGATTGGCTCACTGACTGATGTCTGAGGGGGGCTGTAGTGTTGTGTATGCATTGGAGTGTGTGTTGGGGAGTACTGGACAGAGGCAATTTGCCAAGGAGAGAGACGGGGTGAGCAGGCAACATGATATTACACCAAGATACACAGCTTGCACAGAATAGTTTCATAAGAGAAAGATAAGGCTTTATTGAATTAATCACACCTCATACATTTTTAAACACACATACACTTAAACAGAGTGATTGGGTTTGAGGCAGAGAGGTGTTTGTTCAGGAAGAAATCAGCTGGTTCCTCTAAGTGGAGTAGAGTCCTCTTTGACCCCCCCCCCCAACTGAAAACACCCAAGATTTCCAAGTGTTTTTGTACATACACAAACCTACACAGAGTAACACACGCATGTATGCATGCATACACAAGCACACACAGGGCGCCTAGAGCTTGTGCTTCCAGGAGAGTGGAAAATGTAAAAGGATCTTTGTGTACCTCTGCACACGCACACGCCTGCTGTGCCAGGGCTCCTGGATAGATGGGGAAGTACCTGTTTACTCCAACACACTCAGTAACCCAATCAGTGTGTCCGACAGGTAATGAATGGGCTGCACGTCCCTCACTGGGCAACAGGCCAACTCGAGAGAGTTCACTCTGAGGTCACAGAGCAGGCAAACAAAACCCTCCAGGTAAAGGGTCAGCATGCAAACAGGACAAAAGCAACTTAGTGAGACATGTTCAGTGCACTGAATGACTTTTGGTAGTCATAGAGATGGCAACGCACATGTAACTTAATGAGTAGGTAAAGAGAATTGACACACAAAGTTTGAGAGTGAGTGAGTGAGTTTACTCATAGTGCAGCTCAGTGCAGGAATAAAGGTCTGTTCACTGACTCGTTCCACATGGGTGCCTGTGGTTTGGGCCTGTCGTGACCACAGTGCCTGTTTTTGTATGTGTGTGTGTAGGTGTGTGTGTGTGTGTGTGTGTGTTTGTGTGTCCTCCACCATCTCCACCATCACCCTTCCTCCACCATCACTCAACAACGTTGGCATGACTGTGGAGAGGCAAAGATCATGGAAACCAAAAAGCTGAATGACATCATTTTACAAGACCTGACAGCACTTTGATGAGTAAACCTGGTCGGCTGAGAATTAGTAAAATACAGCGTTGACTAATTTCTTTGCATTTTTTGTGTGGGTGTACTGTGACCACCTGAACAAGTCATCAACTTTGGATGTGAAAATACACTTGAAATTCTTTAATAGTGCTTAATTTTTGTACAGTAATTGTGATATTCTTTTGATTTTTTATGGTTTATATAGCTGGTTTTGGCACATATACTGTGTGAAATTTCCATTTAAAATAATGAGAAAATGCATAAATTGACAAACCTTTTTCCATTGTAGTTGTATGGTGTGAAAGGTCATCAAAATGTAGAATGCTAAATACTTTTCTCAGTAGAACAAGTTTTAAAATAATAATATTTGTTTTAAAAAGGCTCACGTGATCTGGAAGGGTAATATCTTTTTTAACTTACAGACTGCTCTTTGTGGCAAAAAATTATTAAAAAGCTATTCCTCATGCATCGGGCTGGAAACTTACTTTGTGTGCAAGGAGTACTTAAACCAGAATATGGATCTGAAGATTCTCATGCTTAGGAAAGTTGAGGCCATTGGATTTGCTGACTGACAACTGAAATCAACATTGTATCAGAAGTGTTATAATAGTAGATTTCAGTGGCCAACATTGGTCTGGTTTAAAATATTTAATTTGTAAATAAAGTATACATTGAGTACAATCCAGCTGCTGTAATACTTGAAGCATTTATCATTTACAAACTAAACAACAGGATCCAAGACAAAAATCCTTCCCTATTTGGTGTGAATGAAATCACAGTACCACTTCTAAAATTGGAGTTCAGTATGTAGTATTTCTCATTGTGTCAGAGTGGTCACAGGTCAGAGTGAGCCAGAAAAAAATATGTATTTAAGACTGGAAAACTACAAAAATAGACCACATAATGGAAATTTAATCGTTTCCATCAAGTCTCGTGACCTCTGTTACCATTCTGGGTGAAACGTTGGCTGACATAAAAGGCAGGTTTCCACCAGCGGCACATCCAGCATCCAACACCCTGAAGGCCTCATCTGTCTGTTCTCTGGGCTTGCTGGATAGATAATATAGAAGCCCCCAAACCGCCACCACCACCCTCCCCCCAACACCTTTAAAAAAACACTGTCTGGACTGTGTTTGGTATATCGCAGTCTTCTCTCACAGTCTTTGTCTCTCTGACTTACTGTCAGGTTGGCAGAGCTGTTCTGTTCTGCTGGCCTGCAGACTGGCAGGACTATTGTTTTCATTTCCCTTCCATTAAACACAGCCTTGGGAGAAAAGAGAGGGAAAGTAGGAGAGGAGAGTGGAGAGGAGGGGTGGGGAACCATCTTGGGAGGATCTGTTGCTACTAGACAGCGTGTTTATCATAACAGCTGCTGTCCACAGGGGAAACTTGGCAGGCTACATCAAAGGTTCATTCACAGCCCACCTCTACCATCTGACACACATACACAACCATGCATATGGGCATACACACACTCACAGAAGGACATGCTATCCCCCATTTCAATGAGCAAAAGTTATCGAAATAAAAACCCTATAAAAGGCTAATTCTCAGGTTAAAGGAAGTTATGTTCCAGCCTTTATTACCTAAGCTGTTAGCTCTCTGCAGTGAGGTCTGTTTTTATGATTGTTCTGGTTTTTGTGTAAATGAATTAAAGTTCCATTTGAGTGGCGCCCCTTGTATATGCCAACACATTCTTCAGATTGAGAGCTGTGCTGGCGTCGCTTCAATACATCTCTCTCACAGACTCTTGTTAATAGGGAGCAGTCCTTACAATCCCTCCCCTAAAGACAGACACAGAGAGAGAGAGAGAGAGAGAGAGAGAGAGAGAGGTAGGGGAAGCCAATGAGAGTCTTTTTATACAGCAATTTTACCAGACTGCTCAAAGGCTGAGAGGATGAGGTTTCAGTTTATTTCCCTGTTAAGTCTCCCCCTGCGCTGTGAGAAGAACCCAATCATGTCACTCTGCTGCCATCATGAGGCCAAAAAAATCAACTACCAACTATTCTTCCATAGATATCAGTTACATACTATGTATTGAAGGAAGGTTTATCTCTGAATTCAGTCTGAATATCAGTTAAACAGTGAGATTAGACTACTATTATGAATATACTACACATTGTAATCTACATATTATTATAGCTAATATCACTATTACAAAGAAAAAGAAATCTTGATTTGTGCCAGGGTGCACATGCACACTTTCACTTCTGAATATGCAGATTCTGATTTTTTTTTTTTTGTTATATCAGTTGACTTGTCCTAGCAGGAAAATCACAGGTTTTACTAATAACATTAACGATGGCTTTGTTCTATTCAACAAAGCCATCGTCCCAGCAAGCCATGACAGCGTGACAGTGAGCCAGCATGCACATTACCAGGATGCTGAAACTGAAGCAGCAAAATTGAATTCAGCCATCATTAATTTTATTATTTACACCTGCGCTTTTCCTGCTGTGACATGTCAAAATGCCTTCTGAGAAAAAGGCTTATCGTCAGCAAGGCAGCAGTGTTGCATGCTTGACTGCTCTGGTGGCCCAAGAAGATTCTGTTGTGCTCTTTTTTTAATTAACAGTCTGCTTCAGTCTAACTCAGTTACAAACATTCATACCTGGTGGACCATTTCACCCTCAGTCCTCTGTTTGGCCTCTGAGCAGCCACAGAGGGAAAGAAGCAACTCTAACTGACTTACACTGATTTTAGAGCTTGGCTTTAGCTGATAACACCACTCACTGCTTTTTTTCTGATGAAGGACATGACTAAACTGTATGTATTACATAGTTGTGTTGTAATCAATCTTTCAACACCAGTTTACTCAAGTGCAACATTTTAAAAGTTGGTATATGGTACAATTAAACAATGACAACATTTTATTCTGTTTAAATGACTAAATAAGCTATACTGCTATGGAAACTGGAAACATATCATTTCAGTTAGACAGCCTACAAATGTAAAATTACATGAAATTAATGCTACAAACTCTCATCATCATTTTGTTTCCATTGAATGAATGCATCAATAATAAGCAGCCAATTCGTGGCCACTGAATATGAACATTAACAACTGCTATTGGCAGGCTGCTGACTATTTCTTTCTCGCTTGTGTGTGTTACAGTAAAAAGTAAATGCAAATGCACCTGTTATCACATGCTGAGGCCCCAAATACAATATAGCTCACATGCAGACTTTTGGGGATTTATATCCACACAAGCACACAAAAACACACATGTATGCACTGAACTGCACCTGAAGGACATCAATACAAAGACAGAGCACACTGACGTCAGTGCAGCAGTGCTTTTCAACTTGCTGCCATATTTCACCTTTTTTTTCTTTTGTCTGTCAAGCTTGAATGAGGTCATGGCTGTAAGTGTCTGATGATGATTGTGATGAATGAGGGATATATCTTATCATTTAAAACCTACATTAATTAATGGTTTCATATCTACACTTTTGGATTTCCTTCCAAAGGGTTTGTGCCAGCAGAAATGGAGTATTGTTCGTCACGTTGTCTGTCTGTCTTTCTTTTGTGTGTGTCATTGAAATCCTTCCCTCTGGATCTCTCCCTGCTGTCCCCGAGGCTGTCCAGCTGAAACAATACAGATTGGAGGACACTTAAGAGCCCTGCTCTATCCTCTCTCACACACTCACACAGCGCCGCCAAAATCATAAGCCCTCCACTCATCTCCTGCCAAAACCTCTTCTACATTGCACGGAAGTGTAAGTTGCTGACAGCTGCTGTGATGAATTAGCTGAGATTTTTCAACTTCATTGTTTGTATTAACCTCTATACTGCTTTTTGAAATAGGAAAAAGAGAGGTCTATGAGTGTGGTTAATATGCTGGTATGACCATTATTTTCACCTGACACGAGCTTGGGGTCTCACCTATGATGAAGTAGTAGGTCACCATGGCAACAGTGGAGTCTTTGGAGAGATGAAAGCAAATGAGAGAGAGGGAGAGAAGGAGAGAGATTAGCACACCTGGTGTTTATGTATTATGTTTATGTGTGTTCATGTAGTTTAATATACAGGAACATGCCAATGAAGAAATATATTCATTTAAAAAAACGCAAGAGCAAAGTCCTGACAGTAGAGTGTGATTGGCCTGCATGTCATAGTGATAATGGTCATGGTGACACACACACACAAACAGTAGAGGGACCAGATGGAGTGTGAGGGGAGGGGAGAGAGAGTGCTGTCCTTCAGACAGATGGAGGTAGAGATGCTGTTTCTGATGACTGTGCCTCTCTGTTGCCAGCAGCCTCATATTCTGGGTTTTGTTCTCTGTAATCTGCTAACCTGTGGAGCATCCGGACAGATGAGACACATTAAGAGGGTTGTGAGCAAGAACACAAGCCTTCAGATCGGGTACCAACAAAGCCTCATTCATTAACCTGACTTGCACTGAGGATTTACACCATTTTAAAAGGATTTGGCTGTGTGTGTGTGTGTGTGTGTGTCTGTGTGTGTGATGGGTATGTTGTGTTGAGAAGCAAATGTGGCTTTTGTAATATCAGCAGCAATGTAGGATTAAAGACCGTTATAAACAATAAGGCTGTCAGTCGTTAATACCTAAGGATTTACATCGGAGCAGATTATGAATTGTCTCCCAAAGACAGTTTCACTGATGTGCTGATGAATTCTGAGCCTGGACATTCCTCTGCAGCACTTGAAGTAACGCAGGTTATAGAAACATGATATTGTTTTAACATGTTTGCACAAAAGAGGGCAGCAGAGAGTGAGCTCCAAACCTCAGGGGTAAAAGTCACCATCTGCAGAGTCCTGGTGCACACATGCATGAAGTGCATCAGTTTGTTTATCACACAGAAATACTTTCTCCTACACGTGGTAAATGGGCTTAAAAAAACCCAGTCTTTTGCACACTTCAAGACAGTGGAGCATATGCAGAACTACAGTGTCATTTCTAGTTCAACTATCAAAGAAAGACTGTCACTCTGGAGAATATATATATATATATATATATATATATATATATATATATATATATATATATATATATATATATATATATATATATATATATATATATATTATTGTAATTGTTCCTTTTTCTGCCAAAAGTATATACATACATACATACATACATACATACATACATACATATAATACATACAGTTAGTAATTAAGTAAGTAAGTAGGTAATAATCAGCATCATAATCATCATAATTTTATTTCTGTAACTCTTCAAAATACAAGTATATAATGAGGCTGTATCGGGGCACAGAATTAAATTTCTAATAGATTTAGAATATGATAAAATTAAAAATCTAAGATGACATTAAAATGTTGAGCTTGATGGTTCATTCTTGATACATTAAAATGATTACATAACTTTACTGTAAAATATCTAAAGTTACTGAAATGCCTTTATATAGAAAAGGATCTTGAGAAGAGATTTCATTGGATGTCACAGACTTCGCCAGTCTAAGCTAATGGACCAGATAGAACTACACTGATACTGGACACATACACCTACACACAAACTACAATCAGGCACACTCCTACACGTACATGGGTGGATGGGTGGAGTGTGTGTCAGCAGCGAGCTAAGGGTCAGTGGCAAAGGAAGACTACAGCATATCCAGTCACACATTCGCTCCATGTGACCTGCCACTGTCTGTAGGAGAGATTCAGAGAGACATAAGAGAGTGCTTTGGGATAGAAGCCAGACACACAGAGAGGGGTGTGAGAGTGCAGCAACATAATTATTTCATGAGACCTGTTGTGAGTGCTCTGCACCCAAAGGCATCAGGCCTTATAGAGATGTAGCCACCAGGGTGAAAATGAGATGATTCAGGTTACCCTAAGGCAGACACACACAGAGAGAACAACCTAAATATACACACAGCATTCTCACACACACACACACACACACACACAGATGCGGATGCATACATAAACTCTGAGTATCTTCATGTTCATGCATGACTGCTGCTTCATGCCTGATACATCAAATCTCCAGTACCCATCTGCAGGGAGAGACGCACCCTAACAAGCTAACAAATATTTGTTCCGACAGCAGTCACATTTTGCTGAATCACTCACGCGCCTGGTCCTGCTCCTAAACAGCAGACGGTGCTTTTATTTGGAAATGAGGGTGGGCGTGGGAGTCAATGACATCATTCCCTGTGATAAAGTACCCTTTGCAGGGGTGACAATGGTGAGGAGGGAGAGATGGGGTGTTAAAGTCACCCACTGAGCATATACAGGGACACACAGTGAGAGACAGGCTGGCATCTTTGGCTCTTGTTACAGACACACTGGAGAGACACATTAGGCTGATACCTCCTTTCTTAGCACTGTTGAGTATTGTTAAGGGTGACCTTCTCCATTTATTGCAGACTGTATTCTCTCTTTATCTATCTCTCTCTCTGGTGCACCCTTATTCACTTACAAAGACACACAGTGTATGCTAGCTAATCTAGCATAACATGATAGCTAATCTAATTGAATGGTTTTACCCACAAAGTTCCTGGGGACTAAAGTCTGTCCCAGCATGCACTGGATGTTACTACCTCTAAAAAAATGTCATGCCTGACAAACCAGTACACAGCTCAACCAAGTCAGACATTTTAAAGTTCAGTCAAGAATGTTTCATATATTTTCCCATATTTGTTCATTCATGACACCATCTCAGCTACACCTCTTGGCTCTTATCCATTCATGTATTTTCCTGCTTCTTAAAATCTAAGAAGCATCTACTTCCTGGTTTACATTAGCCAATCAGTGGCCGACCTCACTGAAGCTCTGAATGGAGAAAATTCTTGCAGCCATATTCCAAAATTTTTTCCAAAAACAGTGTTATAGCAGCATATTATATATGTGATTTTGGAATGAGATGTTCAACATATCACGTATTGATAGATCACATATGGGTAATATTAATAATGATTCATTAATTAATATTTTGGTGCCTACTTACTTCATTCAAATGT
Source organism: Siniperca chuatsi (assembly GCF_020085105.1). NCBI lineage: Eukaryota > Metazoa > Chordata > Actinopteri > Centrarchiformes > Sinipercidae > Siniperca > Siniperca chuatsi. The sequence continues at coordinate 19,425,475 of NC_058042.1, forward strand.
CCACAGACTTTTGGCCAATATTTACTTATATCATTAATGCGTTATATCCATAAACTGATTGTTCTTCAGGTAGACATTTACTCAATTTTCTATACCACTGTGGTGCATATGGTGTTATACACATCAACCACCATGGCACCTCTTATTGGCATTGTGTCAAACATACATTTGTCACCTGCATTTGCCACCAATACTGGCTGAAGAGAAAATCCATGTGTGAATTTTGGTGATAAGTGACTTGTCTTGGCGTGACAGACAGGCCATTTTTAGAGTGGCAATGGCAGACCTGTCAGCTGGGAACTGACGATGCTTAATGTTCCACTGATTGTCTCCTCTCACAACACGGTCTTCAGTGCATGTGTGCATGCACTCTGACGTGTGCTTTTATATAAGTGCCTACCAAGTTGGTCTTTCCAGCTTGTCAGCGTGATGCTTTCTGTTTATCCACCTTAGGTCAGACTGAAATGATGCAGAGCTGAAGAAAGGATGGAAACAGTCTAGATCAGTAGATTATTTATGACTGTGCCTCTGGCCCGGAGTTCTTCCTTGGTGCCAGTGCAAGAAATTTACTGTGTCTGCAGTGGTCTGAATGCTCAATGCGTCATTAATACCAGATGCAGTCCAGAAGGACAGTGAAAAAAGTGAGGACGGCGGGAGAAGGAGAAGAGAGTAATGAACAGAATGGACAAAGAAGCATTTAATTTATTGGAGAGCATCAGCAGTGATGAGAAAAAGATAAGAAACTGAACTGCGTATAAAATCACTTGAGTGTAGCAATGATAGAAAATGAAAACAGCGGAGAATGAAAGAAAAAGAAAGGGATGACAAGTTTAAAATGAGGAAGGAAATGTAATGCTGTACCTTCTGCTTTATTCAGAGTAATATTCACTGGTACAATGACTCCTGCTGTGCTCATATGAAACTGAACTTTGGTGTTTTATTACATAAGGTCTGGCAGACCTGGGAAGTCTAGAAGGAGATCGGCAGCATACTAAACAGTCATTGATGGTGGAGAGGGATGCCTAAACAGCTCTTTGGATTCACATCTCACCCACAACGGACCAGACTGATACTTTTCAGGATACTTACAAAATCATTTTAGCTTTTCAATGTCAGACATATTCCATTTGCTGCATATGAAATAACATCTATTACAGAATAGCCTGCCCATTCTATAGCATAACTGCTCTTGCAGTTTAAACATCTGCACCAGACCTGTGCAAGCATTTGGTGAAATACTATTTAATACACAGTAAATTGTAATATTTAATGCTAACATTTGAATCCATAGTAGCTGCATTTAACAGTAGCCAAAATTAAACCATATAACTACAGTGATTGTCATTCACCTAGTTATCGTTCAACTTGTTAAGTTGTCTTGTCAGCAAGTTGGAGAGCTAATAGCAACAGGACAATGTAAACAGCCTTAGTTATTTTTTCCTGTGACAATGACTGATGACAAGATTTTCAAATTCCCATTTTACAATGCTATTTAACAACATACAATAACACATTGTGTTCTTCCTTCTTGCATCAACAATGTTCCAGCCGTGGTCACTCCACACAAATTTCAGAAAGTAAGTGTTTATTGACTTAAACCTGCAAAAACTGATTTTTTGGCCACTTGAGGGCAGCACAAACAAGTTGTGAACACAACATTGACATATCATCTACTTTTAAGTTGATATTGAGAACTTGTTACCAAACTGTTGTTCATTTACACATCCAGCCATTACATAGCAACATTATCATCCATTTGGAGTTTGAATGCAAGTCCAGTATTCATTCTCTTTTAGCTCTGTTTTTGGTCTCTACCAACTCCTGAGGGAAATATCTGGCTCTTCTGCTAAATGCTCCACTGTGTTCACCAGCTAGTCTCTAACTGTGTCTGTCTGCCATTTGGTGCAGAGCAGGTAGTGTGTAGTGGGTTTTTAGAGCTTTTTCACTGAAAAAAGCTTCTTGCTTTGGCTAAAAACTATGCTGTGAGAGCGAACCAAAACAGTAAAGTTCTGACCTGACAGCTAAACAATGAGCTGAAGCTCGCTATAAAACTCATTAAAGCCCAGGGGTGCTGTAGATTGGGGTGATAATCCTCTGTAGGTTCATCACCACGAACAACCCCTTTAACATTGTCACATTGTTTTCATATTGTCATTTGATTTTGTTATTATAAGAATATTGAAGTAGAAGTAGTTTTGCAATATTCTTTTTCCAAGTATTGCCTCAACATGAAAATACCTACATAATTTAAGTCAGCTCACTATAATTTAAGCTCACCATTACCAAAATACAGCAGTAACTACACATGGGTCAATTCTTTGTTTTTCTAGAAGTAGTTGTGTCAGTCACATAAGCTTATCTGCCTTATGTGTGGTAAGGCAAATGGCCATTGTTTTGTTGGAAAAGTATTTCTTATGAAGCCTCTCTAATCTAGTTCCTTTACCATGTCTAAATACGGTGTGTGGGGAAACAAGTCATCTTTCTTTCTCATAAACAAATGATTTCAAGATTGCTGAAACTTCCACTAAGAGCTCTACGAAGAAGTCAGGAAAACTTACCACAGATACAGATGAATTCACTGCAGCATGATTTTTTTCTGGGCTCTTTGTGTGTGTGTTAGTTAAAGCAGTGATGCAGTGGAGCTATCTGTTTAGACAAGTATGGTTGACCTACTAATAGGGCTTCACACTCAGAGGAGCAAATGAATTAAAAAAATTAAGAAAAATGTATATTGATAACACAAATTGGAAAAAACCTAATGAGTATGAAAGTAAGGGTTGGTGGGAGAAGGAAAAACAAATGTGCAGAAGAGGGAAAGAGGATGAGAAAGTAGGCAAGCAGGCTGTTAGACAAAGATTCAGTCTGACACACCTGATTTTTACCTCTGTGAGTGAGTGAAAGTACGTGTATGTGTGTAAGACTGTGTTGTATGAGACATGGGAGAAAGCTCAGTTTTAACAAGAGGTTTTTGGGGAAAGCAACATGATGGGTAATTTACCCTTGGAGTATAAACAGGAAGCATGCAAAAGAAACAGCTGTGGTCAAAGGAATAAGGAAGCCATCATGGTTAGCTGTGTGAGCAGACATTTCAAAACAACAGAATGAATTTTCAGATTTTTGAAACTGTGAAAGATCATTTAGCCAATTAATTATTCTGGTCCAGTGCTCACTGAGACAAGGTTATGGCTATACCCTACACTGCAGCCCTGGCTGCTGCTGGGTCAGTATTAATCTCATGGCACAGCATTTCTCTGAATGCCTCACATGAATGATTTAAACAGAAATCATGAAACCTATTTGTGGGCATCGACTTGGCCACATTATTAGAGCCAAAGGACACACTTTGGATGAGGTGGGAGAAGCTACGCTGGTGGGATGAAAATGGCTGTTTGGGTCTGTGATGCAGTCTCATAATGCCAGACGCCTGAGGGAGAGAACAATCACAACGTCATCATCACATGAACACAGCAGTTATATAAGCAGCTGTTGTTACACAGCATGACAATGTTTCCTGATTACCACCACTTGGTAATTACATAGACAAGCATACAACACATGCACTTTGCTGATATATATGGTATGATTGGATACACACTCATTCCAAAAATTAATTTTGATGTAAAATGCTTGGTTGATGCTTATATAAATAATGTATCTTACAAATAGTAATCCAGACAAGACAAGTGTGCCACGCTGCAAATCAAACTGTGCATGTCTTAATTTCCTGCTTCACCTCACCTTCTGACAGTGGATATCTTATTCTCCTTTTTTCTTAATTCGGGGGAATTATGGGATTTTCCACTTCAAGCCAGGTGCTGAGTAGCTCTAATCATAGAGTTAAACTGGAATCTCACAGCAGGTTTTTATTGAATAGCCATATGGATTCACACTGACTGGTTGCTGGAAGCATTAAGGTGGCATATAGAGTAGCTACAAACTGTCAGGATGCCTTCAACACAACACAATAAGTAAGCACAGTTGCTTGTGGGCCAACACCGCTCAGTCATCACTGCCTTAGGTTTACATGAAGATTAAGTAGGATCATGTTCCTAATCTGACACAGAAGCCCCCCAATACATCTCCCACACAACATGTCCAACATATACCTGCTACACATGTGCAAACAAAGCTTTAAATGTAACACACTTAGATCATTGTATTAACTTTCCAAATAAAAAAACTCCAGTATCAGACTTTACTTTCCATCACTCAAGAATGTATTATATTACAGTGCCATGATCAGCCATTTAATTCCTTTAATGAAAGAGTTGGAGGCTTTGTTGATGGACTCTAGAGACTGTGGCTTCATTTAATTGCATGCCAGTTGGCTTATTATTTCTTATATAAGAATTACCAATGCTATTTAGAGATAAAGCTGGTATGACTGTTATAAGTCAAGAGAATGAAGATTGATTGTATTTTGGTATTTGTTAACCAAAATACTTTGCAACAGCACAGTGTCTGATTGGTCAAACACATTATGTTATCGTTTGTTTTATATACTCTTTTATATTCTGCTTATTGTGCCTTTGCTCAGCTCTCTTTGCACTTCTTCCTGCTTCAAGCTCAGACCCCTCCCTTTCATAAACAGAGGGGGGCGTGGAGTCAGACTGCAATCGATTCAAGGACATGTCCGCAGCCATGTCTACAATGGCGATGGCTACAGCCCACTGCAGTGTGCTGCTTGATGAATGGGGACCTTCTGCAGCCCTTGAGATGCTCAGCTGACCTTATAGTCAGATACCTTGGGAACACGCACACAAACAGCTCTGCAGTCACACACTGCATATATATCACAGGGTTTGCTAGAGTCTAAGAGATGTTATTTTGGAATGATAGGTCTGATTACACTATTTTGCAACAGATTGTAGTCAATGTTCACATAATAGGCAGGGATAAATTAAATAATGGCAATGGTATAGAGATGACATTGAGCGCTTTTGATCTTAAAGTACTCTCAGAGTATTTGGTTTCCATCACAAATGCCTTTATTAACCAATATTTTAACAAAATATAGGTTACATTAAAAACTAAACAGAAAAATAACAGTATGTTACAGCTGTACATGCAAACATGGTTAACATTCACTGCAAAAAGAGGAAAAAAACAGACAACAGCACAGATTAACAGTCAGATGACTGCAGATGTTACAACACAAAAGAGGTTGCATAGGATTTACAAAACCAAAAAACTCAGTAAATTCAGTGCCATATAATGGGTATAAATAAGACAGAAGTGATTTAGGCTTTCCACAGTGAGAGAAAAGATCAGTAAAATAAAGAATGGAAATCATCTTGGTTAGTAGCTATTCACAGGAGAAGGAAGTTTTCGTATATACTATATAGTGACTTGCAACCCTGCCCTTTTCCTTGTTCTCACTCAAGTGCATTAGACCTGCTTTGACTGAGTCTGCTACAATCATAAATCGCATCTCATGTTACCTATCTTGCTAAGATATGCCCCTTATCATTGTCTAGAGTCCACAAGATTTCATCCATCTGCAATCACCTTATTTCTTAACAAACAAGCACTTGCATTTTTCCAGCCTGCTTTATATCGTAAACTCATTTTTTTTAGTAAGGCAGTGTACACCTATAGTTGTTCAGATGGGGTTTCAGATATAATCCTTTCATTCCGATACACTGCTCACATTTTGATACATATTTTAGGGAAAATTCTACAATATCTTACTGATATATAAAAAATCATTTTGAGACTGATGATCACAGTTAGTGGTATTCCCAATTTAACAAGCAGCCTTATTTGAAATGGTCTTCAAGAAAGATTTGATTATTAAATTTCATAGTATGTGTGCTTTAGTAATTTATTAAGTTTGGGCTCATATTTTATCTTCGAACTGCACAGGATTTTCAGATAAACTTTTACCATTCACATCTCTCAGTTCTGCTTTTAAAAGGCTTTAAAATACACACACAACATAGAACAGTAATAGGAAGACATTCAATATGAAACATTAACACATTTACATACACATCTATATATCAGTGAGTTCTGATGCAAAATGTTATGTATAAACTGAGGTGAAAATCTAATCAGACCAGAAGCCCTTCAGTTTCTTTATGGTAGTGATGCACCAATAACAACAGCAGTGTGGGAGATACCATGTTAAAACTGAGCACTGGTATCTTACAGTTTCCGCACTTTTTGGAAACTTAAACCAAAGAGTCACATGCAATGGAACATGGAGAAAGCAGCTTATTCAGACGTTCATTTGTGTCACACACTCCCAAACTGTATGTTCTTGACTAAACAGAGCAAATCTTGTCAGGACAAATCTTAAAATCTAAAAAACACAGTCTGTGTTGGCGGTGACTGATTGGTATTGATGCATCTCTCTGTACCCAGCACAGCCTGGATAATTAATGCTTTCTGGTATTGCACGGCATGGATGCTTGAACAAAGTTTACACAGACCAAAGCAGACAATAAGCCACTGACAACATGACACACAGTAAGCACTGCCATGGCCAGACCTTTTATATCCACAGTGTATTTAAATAAACAGGTGAGAAAAACGCAGCTCTGTACATGATAAAGCTGAACGTAGTGAAAGCAAATATCAACTCACTGCTGGCCATCTCTCACTTCAGCAAAACTATTCTAACAGCATCAGGTATAGCATTTAAATTCCAACACAAATCATTTAGAGACAAACATTACCGATGGGTTCACAGTGGAACTGCTCCAAAACCTAAGTGGTTACAGGAATAGTCTTTATCCACATCCCAACCTGATGGCCTCATTAAATGGAGAGCTTCCCTCCGAGGCCACGATGATGTAAACAAAGGACAAAGTGATGTTCAGATTACAGTCAGAGCACTGGAAATAAAAGCACCTTGTCTCTTGTTCCTCTACTTGCTGAACTGGAGTCTCAACTTTCTACTTGCCCACAAACATTGATAATATCTTACAACTAAACATGGTGGCATGTTGGATACTTGCATTTAAGTAAACTCATTTGCCTACGAAATTCAAGCATGTTTGCCATAAAGAGTACATGATCACAAATGATCGGGAGCAGGTTTGGAAGACTACTCGCCAGTGAATTAATAAAAAACGTATGGCTGTAACATTAGCTGTTGTCTGGAGAGGGCAGACTGGTCGTATAACATCAATCAAGGCTTATGGTATGGAAATTAAGTAATCAGACAGCAGTTTGCTACTTAAGGATGGAAATGTCAGCCAGTCAGGTGGTTCATGTGGGGTGTAAGGAGCAGCACTATTCTTGCACAGTGGTGACTGAGGATAGAAGCCGGTTAAACACAGACATCCGTGTAATAGCTACTTTGTCTATAGACAACACCGCTCTGTGAAAAACAGAGTTACACAGTGCAATCAAGAACATTACAAATGAATAAGCATTGCGTTTTGAATCTGCACATGTACAATAATATTTTAGTTAGAATGTATCTGTTAGAAAATAATTACTGTGAAAATAACATCTGTTTTATAATGCTCAACCTGAAGAAGAGGAGAAAAAGTCCACAAGTAATCTGAGGTAAATTTGCAAACTGCTACTATTTCACTACTATTTATTTTCCTTGGGGGGACAACAATCACGTTCAAGGGGTTCATTCAGAAAAAAACCTTCCTATCACGGTACAGTATGAGAGTGTTGAAGGCCATTCTTTATAAACACAGCCTTTATGATTTAATGGAACATGCATGATGCAATTATAAGTTGGGGACAGTTTTTTTCTAGAGAAAGCTTTTTTGAATTTGGCAAAATACTTGATAATTTTTACATTAATACTGCAAAAATATACAATGGGTGTCGAAAAGGTGCAATTATATGGCTAAAAGGCAGGTTTATGACTAAGTATGGTGTCCCTGGATTGGAAGCCTACAGGTATATGGTCACTTACTAATTCCCAGTGCCTATAGGCTATTATTTTAAAATGTAAGTTTAATGATGACAACTATCTAATGCATTTAGTCTATTCAAGCCTAATGAAGAAAATACTGCACAACATTTAATACACAACTTCCCACATCATAGCTTAAAATAAGGCATGTTTCAGTGTCATGACTGAGAAATTATACATTGAATTTTCTGAATGAAATAACCTGCCTCATTTTTCTGTCCCAAATCTGTAAAACGTATGTCTTGTGTGTATGTTTCCCCCAGCCTGCAGGAGACCACCAGAGGAGTATGCTGCTAGGTTCGCTTGGCATCCGTGTCAGCCAAGACGTGATGCTTTCTGCTTCCCATTAAGCCAATGCATTTGCACACATGCAAAACAAACTGGAAATTCAAACATCTCCATGCCACCAAATACATTTACAGCATCTCCTGAAAGGAACAGTGATGTCTGAAGTCGGCATTGCCCGGCACGTTTTCCGTGGCACGTGTTCCTACATTACATAACATGCCCTCCCAAAGGGCACCAAGCTGTACAGAGCCCTGACATCAAGGCAAATTATCCAACAGCATCCCACATCGGAAACCTATCAAAGGCGTATCTTCAACACTCAGCAGGCCTATGTTACCACAGCGGGGCAAATATTTGAATTATTGTGGGAAATAGTTTTAAGTGTCACCGCATGTGTGTAGCTGACAATGGCAGAAAAAAAAAATCTTTAACAGGCTACAGTCATCATTAAGGTACCCGGGGATCAGTTAGGCGCAAATTACGCACGCAGTGTGCCACTGCAGAGGACAATGCTCAGATAAAGTGAATCCATCCATTCTCCCATTCACGCGGTGGGGACATCTTTAACCGGTGACGCCGCACTTTGTAGTTGTTTCCATTATTATTGTCCCAGAACTCTTGGCCTCCGACACAGTATTTAATGGCAAACTGCAATGTGCCTCCGTTGTCGAGGTAGGTAGGCATGACGATCTTGAAACGGAACTTATCAGTGACACCGTCGCTTGAGCTAGGAACATAAGACGCCAGACTGTCCATAAATGTTATCCAGTTGTTTAGAGAATACCGCAAAGAGACGCTCTTTTCGAAAGCCAGATTCAACACGCGCACAAACCCTGAGAGGCTGAATTCGTCTGCCTCAACGCTGTCCAACATGACTTTCACCTCCCTCACTTTCTGCTCAAAGCCGGGTAGTGTGCCTGGGTTGGTGAACTGCAACTCCATGAACACAGACTGCGCAGGGGCCCGGGGGAATTTTGTTTCCAAATGATTAAGGTGGAGGGGTCCTTTGGGTAGTTTTGCCAATATGCGCTCTGGCACCTCTGGTACATCTGTATCATCGAAGTGCTTCACTGAAATGAGCTCCAGGCCCAGGGAATCGGCGAACCGGACCTTTTTCTGACTGGTTGGACTTCTGCTGCGGGATATCTCTAACTTTGCTCTCTCTGTGGGTGTGGGCAGCGACTTGCACCTCCGACGCAGGTTTGGACTCTGTGGAGGCTTCAGGAAGATCTCTCTGCCCCGTGGTCTCTCGTCCACCACAGGGCTCTCGGTGGGCTCACAAGTACCGTTCATCATGTCAAAATCTTCCCCATCTTCAAGCCGCGGGTTTGCCGCTGCCAGGCTTCCGAACAGTCCGGCTATGCAGCTGTAGTTCCTCGGTAGGCAGGTCTTTGGGGGCAGCATGACCACGACAGGATGCACAGACTCTGCTTCCATAAAACGCAGCAGATCCTGCACTGCGGAGCCGAAGTGGTCGTGACGGGAAATACCGGAGTGTCGAGAGATGGAGCCGTCAGGTGTCAGTGTCCCCCTCGCGGATAGGTGCTCCGGCTGCGTCAGAAGCTGACTCTGTGTAGCTCTGGACCAATAAACCAAGGTGTGGATGTGCGCCAGCAAAGTGCGAGTTTGCTCCTGCAGATCGGTCACTTTAAATTTAGGTGTGTGAAGAATATAACCCACTGTCTGCTCACTGCAAAAAGAATAAACAGAGAACAGTATCCTCTTCGCAGCGTCCGTCGTTCGTTTCCATTTTCATATGGTGAACATGCAGCGTCCTCTCACAGCTGACACGAACCTGCGTAGAGCACAATTAGACGTCAGCTGTAGCTCTACGTGCAGAACTGAACGTTGCAACTAACCAAAATGGTTTCCTCCTTCACAAGTGATAAACCGCGTCACTTCCCCCTTTTCACATTGTGACATTAATATAATGACCCGGTTAGCTCACAGAAAAGAAATAAACAAATAAAACACATTTTATCCTAATTTTGGGCATTTCCTGGGACAAGACAGTTGGGCTTATTCATATCGACAGTTTCTGATCACGAGTCTCTATTCTAGCTTATTCTATTTACTGTTTTCTATCCTATTCTATTCTATTGCTATGGGCATCGCCGGATTACCGTATTACCTTATTAGGTATGGCATTAACAGACATGTAATAATTCATCTGTAGCAGACTGAGCTGTAGCAGCAGTCAGTCCTCCCCTTTTCTCTACGTCACATCTTCCCGGTGCAGCCTCTACGGGTTGCTATGACGACGGCGTTGCAGCTTGTCTCTAAAGGCATTCACCGCTTCTACGCCTCTGTTTGGGAAAACTCTGTCGACCAGAAAGAAAAAGCACGATAAGTAGCAGCAGTTCTTTGTGAATGGTGCTTTGTGATATAGGGATAGTGATCCAAACCCATTTAAAATGCTAAAGGGATTCAGATTGCTTTGGTGAGTGAAGATTGACAAACTGGTGTAACGTTAGTTTTTAAGGTTTCTAACGTTTAAAAAACATGTTTCTGTAACTCAACTTAAATAAATTAACAATGTAACTACCTCTTACAGGTTATTTTGGTATATTCTATTAAATCTAGATATCAGCATGAAGTACATGAGCTAACTACATAATGGCGACCTTAAAAGAAGTGGATCACACAGCTGTGAATGGATCAGACAAGGAGCTTCCAACACAGAAGGACGCAGTTGGGGAGCAGCCTTACAAGACACCAGAAAGGAGACATGTCGATGCCCTTCTAGATATTAGTGAAGAGGACTTCTTGACAGAACTGGAGCCATATGAGTATCATTGTTACTCTGGTTGGGAAGAAGCTGTAAGTGAATTTAATGTTTTCTTACTGCAAACCTTTTTACTGCCTGCCTTTATCAGATTAGTTAATGTTACCTTTATGTAAGTTGTACCAATTGCACATGTTAATTCTAAGTAACTGTCCTCTGTCACACTTTGGAGTCAGTGGCAAAATGTAGATTAAATCTACATTTCATTCAAATGAGATGAAGGAATGTATCTATGCTTTAATTTCTGATTAATTAAATTCCCACCTGTTTATATAACCATTATCTATATAGTAATTTTTCTGATAAATTACTCACACATCACATACCAATATTATTATAATTTAATTTCCACTGACATGTTATAATAAGTAATTATTTCAATGCATTTTCAGTTTAAACATTTCAAAACTGTTGTTTACATATTTAACATTATATTTCATGTTAAAAACAGGTCCAGGGTTGGGCCAGAGTTGCTCCACTGAGCTGCATACTTTTGACTCAGAAGAGATACAGGAAACCAAGGCATAAAGAGGCTGACAACCCGACCCCCTTGTCTGTTGACCCAACAATCCCTAATGCAGACAGCTCAGCCAGCATTGCAGAGCATAACTGTGAGTCTCATGTGGGACAACATAACAGCTTTAAGAAAACCATGCTATTACACCAACATCCTGGATCCTGGAGTAACACTGCTGTGGCAGCTCTGCAGAAAGATGCCTCAGAATGGCCTGTCGAAGAAAAGACAGAGGGGGAAGGGACACTCAGAGATACTCCTTTGCAGCCTCACCATCTCTCCTCAAAATACTTTGTGTCGGAGAACAGACCCACTAAGCCTCAAAAACACAGCCATAGGCCTAATAGTACAGTGGTTCCCATTAAAAACTTCACATTTTTACCACCAATTAAATCACCACATTGGAATCCTCAGAAAGTCAGTGTCCAGCTCTGCAGTGACAAGAAAGCTCCAGATGGAGAAACCATAGAGGAAAACTGTTTCATGTTTGATAAGATGAGCAGGACGAGAGGAACAAGAGTGGACCTTGTTGCTAACCCAGAGCTTCCCACTTACTCTGCAGCCCTTACCTCCAAATACCGTTCATATCAGCATAACCCCCACTTGTTCTCTGCTGTAAGTGTTTCTGTCCCCAAGAGGTATCAAGTACCTATGTCTTCCAAACCTGACACAGTGCATCACACTAACTACTCAATGTGCAAGCGCCTCACACAGGCCCTCCACTCCGGCAATGCAGCAGGTGCACAAGCACATATGCACCCCAGCAAGACTGTGTGTGCTGTCAAGCTGTACGAGGGCTGTGAAATAAATGTTTAACATGACTGATGATGACATTTAAGTATGAAATCATTTTAATCTCTCAGGTTCAACCAAGTAAAAACAACCTGTTTTGTCTTATTTTGTATTACTGCATTATACAACAGTTCCATCAAAACAGTTAGTTGGAAGAATGATTTCAATGTATGAGACATGTTCATAAAAGTAACTCATTGCAGAGGTAATTCATTTGGTTTAGTGTTCCGTCAGTTCAGCCTGGCATAACATTTCAGACCATACTAACCATAACAGTAACAGTGTGAAAAGAATATTGAAATGTTAAGCTCTATATGTCATTTGGGCCTTTATTTCATTCTGACCAGTTCCCACAAGTGCTATTTTCAGCTGTTCTAGTTACCTAGCAACGGTGCAACTACCTCATAGGAAGCAGTGTGCCAGCCTCCCACTTTCTACTATTTAAACTTAAACCACAAGCTACAGCTCAGTCAAAACTTCAGTGTTGCACTGTAGCCTGCAACTATACATGATGATGAAATAAACCGTTGCCAAAGTACTGCATGTGCTCTGTCAAATTTAATTGTACACAACTTTAGTTTTATATCAGTCAGGAGGTGATTCTGGGTGATTGTGGATGGGTTCTGTGTTATGCAATGTACAAGGGTTATCAGTGCAGCATTATGTTGAGATCCCTAAACATACTGTGCGTCATGTTGGTCTGCAAAGGCCAGCCAATTAGTGCAACATTATTCACAACAGAGATGATCTTTTTTCTTTGCCTCTTTGTCATTTATCTGCCTTGTAAAATAAAAAATAATCCACTTAATGGGATCGTTCCTTAGTCTAAGGAGCTGCAGTTTTTTTGTTTTTTCTCTTCTGTATTTTTTTTAATTTTCAACAGAAATAAAATGATACCATAAATATAAAAATATAAATATAAACAACAACAAAACAAAACAAAAAAGTGAACAATATCAGTAGTCACAACCAGGTGAGTTTAAAAAATGTGGTTTGTATGTACTTATTCTATTATTCTTATTAGTTACCCCCATACTTATTATTCTTAACCATTCCTCTTTCAGGTATGTTGCTATCGAGGACCAGTCCCTTACAAACTCCTCAAGAGTACCTCTTAACACATGTCTTTCCAGTGGCAAAACGCTAAAATATCAGAGAGCTCTTCATCTACCCATTTTTGTAAAATTGTTAGGCATGCAGCACACAAAGTGATTCTAAGACTGTACCTGTACCTACGTCCATAATTGGAGTCTAATCCCAGTACAAAATTATGCAGATTTAGTGGTATATCTATCCCAAATACTTTCTTAATCTCGCTTTGGACTGACAGCCAAAAAATTACAAATTTAGGGCACGACCGCATGAGATGATTATATGTACTATTGTTTTTTTTGCTTTGTTTTTTTACATTTTAGACATAATGAAGTGCACATAGGGTCATATTTACATCTAATAGCTTGGGTTACATCTAGTCTGTGAATAATCTTGTATTGAGTCTCATTGGATTTGTTAGAACATGTTATTTTCTTTGCATTCAATAAAATGTTTTGCCACATCTCATCATCAAGATGGGACCCAAAATCTTCACCCCAAGATCTTTTACTATTGATAGTAGAGATGTTAAACATTTGGCCATAAATATAACTTGTAACTTTCTTCCTTAGAGAAGAAGCTTTCAATAGTATCTTTTCCAAATGATTCATGTACAGACCACTCTTATATGTTGGTATGGATTGGATATAACTCTTAAATTGTTAATAGCAGAAAAATTGTGTTTGAGGAAGGTCGAATTCAGTCTCGAGTTGTGATAAGGATTTAAGAGTCCCATCTGTATTTTAGAGATGCTAGCATCCTTCCATGTTTTGAAACCCACATCTGAACAAGGTTGTGCAAAATCAGGATAAAAAAACAATAGGTGCCAAAACAGAGTACTGATTCTTTATCCCAAAGTGTTTACATACCTGATTCCAGGTTTTAGGAGTATTTCTAACAATCAAGTTTTCCTTCATCCCATGTAGTGAAACTGCATTATTTATAAATGGCATGTCCGAAAGACCAGGCTCACATCCAATAGTCCCAAATCAAAAAAAATGTAGAAAATAAAATGGTTACTTACAATCGATTTGTAAAGAGTTGCTATATCCAGCCCAAGCCAGGATTCAGCATGTCTATTTTCAGTAAGATGTAACTGTTTTAAAGTGAAAAGACAAAAGACACAATATTATACAGTTTTATGTTGTTCCATAACAAAAAGGGTCCACATTTTGGTGTGTGAGCCCTTTTTGGATTGTAGTTACATGCACTCCAGCTCTCTTTTTTTTGTATTGGTTGAGTGCAATGTTTTTTTCTTCTACCTTTGTTCTATAATAAGTGACAAAGAACACAATATACACTTTCCAGCAGTTTATTAAGAACATCTGTAGTGTAGCTCCAACAATTAGTCAAGGCAACCATTAACTCTACACATATAGGCAACAGAAACTAATAGCAAATATTTAGTTCTGGGAAAATATCTGCATGCACTCCCAACAGAGAGAAAATAAAGCACTGTAACTGACACTTGAGACTGACAAGGCTTCTACAGATAGTTCTGTTTAAAGCAAGGCATTTCCCTGTGCCACTAAACCTGCAGGGAGCAGCTATGCTGTATTTGAATTCAAGAACCACAAACTAGAAGTACTAATCTCAGTACAAGAAATCTTAAAATTTAATCTGAGTGTCAAAACCCTTATTAACATCGGGAAATTATCATTAAACTGTTTGGATACGGTGCAAAAAACAGAGCACGTTATACCTGGGCACAGTGTCATGTTCTGTACATTTTTTAGTCTCTAAAAACATCTATAAACCATAATAGCGTTTACCACCCATTCATTAAAATAATGAGATGGCATCCAACAAATTCTATTCAATAAAATGCCATATAGCATTATTTTTATGTGACAGAAGATAAATCTTTCCATAGAAACTATGGAGAATGAGTAGGAACATTCCAATACTTCATGCAACCATGATGAAAATACATATACAGAATGGATTAAACACGCAAAGACCAAAAGGATTCTGACAATTTTCCAGTGTTTGTTCATAATTCTGTTAATTATTTTAAAGCAGCAAATTGTATGTAACAGACCTAAAGCTAATACTTGGGTTAAGGCACCAACGTAACAAAATTAACAAATAATTAAGGCCTATAGCTTCTACTAGGGTCCTTAGTAGAACACAGTCTGCATGTGGTGCCTGTGCTTAATGAGGTAACTCAGTGTAACAGTATAATGAAAAAAGTAATTAATTAATTTAACCTTTAAGTTTAGTTGCTTGGAGAAGACAAAAACAAATAATAAAAAATGAAAATACTGTATATGATTGTTAAGGTTGGAAAATTTGATGATTTTAACGGAAGATATTCAACAGGACTCCTTTCAGTCAAAATCAGGTGGTGAATACATACAACACCTCTGTGGTTCTGTACAGTAACATTACTGGATCACCTCAGCACTGAGTACTGCTACTGTATACACTTACACCCAGCTAATGAATAAGTCAAAGACAATGACAGCCTAGTCTGCTTACTGACTTGAACTGACTGCTTAGCTATAGAGGCCCAGATACAACAAAGTGTTTATACAACATCATACTTCACAAATCACATTTCAATGAAAGGTGTGCAACAACTGACAAGACATAAACATTTCATTTTTACTTGTGCCACATCTTTATGATTAAAAGTATGTTTCAGAGATACATCTTAATGGTGTTAAGTAATGCTTTGTTCATCGTTGAAGGCTTTATGGGGTTTTATTTTGGAAATTTTGGAAAAGGTTCTCACTGGTCACGTTTAGCAATGGCTGAAAAGCTTGCAGGATGTAATTCAGAGTTTATAGTCTTGCTACCGCTGACAATGCAACGTCAATGAGGCAGCCATCAGATGCACAAGCTGAGAATAGATATTTTATGTTTCTGTGCTGCTGACCAAGTGAAGGCGTTGTGCACATTTCCAAACATAAGTAAACTAAACGCACATTGTTGTTTGCTGCACAGCTGAGATGAAATTGTTTTCATGCAGTATATGCATATCTGAAAGCTGCCATACAGGGTAACAATTTTATAAGCCTTTTCTTGACAGCCACGCACAGCTAAAGATGTCATCCCTTTTAAGTGCAGATCTAATATTGATGAAATGTTGAGTCATTTTTAAACTGCTAGTAAGACCAAACAGTGAAAACCAGTTAGTGGTTATACACTGAAATATAGAAGTAAACTGGCATTTCAGACAAGACACATACAATATGTTACTTTATGTGCAAATAAATATGTAAACTGTCACAGGAGCTGATAAATCATGCCCGTTGAGCTAATAAAGTGCAGCGGAGCTGTCAGGATATATACCTGGAAAGGCTCTGGACATGATGTCTCCAGTGGAATGTTCAAAGATATTTTCACAGACTTCTTACTGCTAAGACTGTGGTCCGCTGGAGGACAGCATAGATTGATTCCTCTTATAAAGGCAGACATGAGAAACCTTTACTGTGAAAGCTTAGGCAGCTTCACTAAGAGGGGCTTCAGCTGTTGGGTTTCTCAGGGTGCTGAAAGAGAGCACAAAGCTCCTCACATGTCTGGGTTTCCACAGAACTGAAATGGGACTCCATATTCCATGCCAGGTCTGCTGACAAGAAGTCATCCATGACAGTTTGTGTTTCGTTGCTCGTCAGGAAAAGGTGTCCCAGGCCTTCTGCCTGGCTGGTCACAGTCTGTGTCTCTGTGCTGTTCAGCAGCCTTGCATGCTCACCCTGGCTCACAGGGGTCTGAGAAGAGAGGCCTGTGGCAAATGAAGGGAGATCTGTCTGTGTTTCTGTATCTGAGGACTCGGTGCTCATAGAAAAGCTTGAATGTCGCAGGATGCTGCTCAGGGGCATGTGGCTTCCAGCGCTCAGCAGGAAATTGAGGTCTGTCTGAGTTTGAGTATCAAATAGCTCCAGGTCGCTGGCTTGAGTTCGACTGGGTCCCTCACTTTGGTCCAGTTCATCCATCAGGAGGAAGTCTGTCTGAGTCTGGATGTCCAGAGACTCCAGCGGCGTGTCACCACCCAGCCCTCCCAGCTCACTCTCCTCTGTCTGTGTCTGGATGTGCACAGCATTGAGAAACTCTTCAAAGTCAAAGTCAATGCCATTGTGTTGCTCCTGAACAGAGCCCAGACCTGAGCCACACCCTGCTGAGGCCTCTGTGAGCACCTGGTGGCCTGACATGCTGTCAGACAGAATATTTTCTAGGTCACTTAACAAAGTCATTGTTTGGGTCTGGTTATCTGCCATGTTGTTTGAGTTGAGCTCATCTGCCTGCACCCCAAAACCACCTGCTGACTTTGAGTCCTCATATAAACTGCTTCCTGCAGCAGTGAGGGTGTCATCTATGTCCAGAGCTGTCTGGGTGGAGACACTGAGGGAGTCACTGCCAAATAGGTCAGAGCACATGACAGCCTGGTCCTGAGCCTTCTCCTCTGATTGTGGCATGGCAAAGTATGTCTGTGTCTGCCTGGTTTTGTATGGGGGCACAGATGAGGAGGAGCAAGGAATTTGGCTCATGCACTGGCTGTCTGTCTGAGCTCCAATAGTAGATGTGGCTTTGGCCCGGGAGGAGAATGTCTGGGTTTCAACACTGACTGGCAGGAGGACTTGGGCACTCACGCTGATGTCTGTTTGGGAGCAGGACGAAACTGAGGGCTCACCCACAGAGCACAAGCCTATTCCCTCCCCAACCCCTACTCCTGTGGGCATTTTTGACAAGTACGATTTGTCCGTTTGAATGTTGGTGGAGGTGCTTCTTCCCCGTTGTCCTGCCAGGCTGCTGGCTGAGTCCTCTGTGACTGCAGAGTCCAGACTGACCTGCACCCCTGTGCTAATGGGCCCTAGGCTAGAGCGGGAAGTAGGCATGCTATCCTTGAAACCCAAACTCTTAGCATCAAGTTGGGGTACCACAGCTCCCATGGTTTGTGGCAGCAGGTGAAAGGTGCTGACAGAGCCTTGGCTGTCTACTGCCAGCACTACAGACCTCAGAGCCCCGCTTTCTGTCGATGGAAGAAGGACAGGCAGGTGGGCCAGCTGCATCACAGGGACACTGACCAAAGCCATCTTGGGCTTTGGTAGGAGCAACTTCTGGAGGCTCTTACGGGGGTTGCAGTTCTGATTCACTGAGTCTGGGATATGAACAGTTGTATCAGAAGGCAGAGCAGTCTCTGTAAGCTCTTTTCTAGCAGACATGATCTGACAGGTTGACTCGCTGGTCTTAACCTTTTCAGAACCACTTAACAGTTTCTCCATCTTTCGCTTTTTTACTGGAGGAATTCTGGAAAGAAACAAAACAGATACAGAGAAAGCCAGTCAAAATTAAATGTTAGTCAAACCTAAAGCAAAGTGTCAATAAAAATCACTCTGGGCTATGCATGTACATGCCTGTGTTCTGTAGGAATCTCATGACCTGTCCTGTAGATATGTGAGAGTAGTGCAGCTCTACTAGCATAGGGGCAGCCACATGTACAGTGATAGGTCTTCCCACAGTCTTCTATGTGCCTCTTTAGGTCCCACTCTGTGCTGTAGCCATTGTTGCACTTGAAGCACTTGTGTTTCTTCTCTGCATGCATCTTCATGAAGTGCTACAGTGAAACAGATCAAAGAGCAAAGAATATATTGTATACAATTGCTTTAAACATTTTTAAAACATGTGGTCATTAAATTAAGGATGTAGAGCTTTTAAATAACAATACAAACTGAAAAACTTTACACGATACCAAGATCCAAAAGCAAAGTGACAGGAATCTTTTTTTGTCTAGTGATCCAAACACAATTATAATCCACTGTATCATTTAGACAAAATCGGAAAATGAGGGCCATTTTACCCAGTGTTTTACAGTCCTTGATGCTAGGGGTCAAAGGACAAATGCTTTGAATGGTGGATGGAAAACAATACACAGAGCATTTCTTGAACTTGTGTAGTGGATCAACTAATTTAATATTAAATAATTACACTTGTTAAATGGGGCACCACCCTGGAAACAGGGAAAACAAATAAACCAAATTAATTAATAACTCGATAATTAAATGAATCTGTCTTTTAAGAAGGACTGAATAATTTTCAATAGATTGACCATTGTTTCTGCTTCAAAGAAAACACAGACATCTTTTTAATGATTAATTGAGGACATTTATTTATAGCTTAATGCCTAATAACTGAATAAATGAAGGATTAATGAGGTGATAAGTGATGAAATGAGCCTGATCTTATTGACAGTAGTGAGGTAACGTAATGTGAATTGGTTATTAAAACAAACTGCGAAACGCCAACGCTGGAGCAATCAATTCATCTAAATGGAAATTAATTTATTTTATTCAACCCCCATTCACAGCAAAAACCGTGGTTTGGCCTGTCTGCCTGTGGCTCCATTGTTTAGGAGCCCAGTTGCAGGTTATGCTCCCATGTGACTCCTTGCGAGCAGTTGGTCACCGAGTGGATGAGGTCTCCTAGCCGGCCTGGCAGTCTCGTTTCAGGGTCGACAGCAAAGGTCCGGGCCAAGACGTTGCTGGCACAGTTCTCAGGGAGATGCAGGATTATAAGGTGCAGTTCTAACCTTTGTTGTGTTGGAACACAGATGTTGAGCAGGCGTCTTTCAAAAAGTTCTTACTTATAAAGTTGGCTGGATAAGTAAAGTAAAGGAAAATGGATCTGGCTACACTAACTTCTTCAGCCAGGCTTGAGTAATTCCGTTGGCCAGATGAAAACTTTAAAAAGGAAATAACGTGCTATAACAATCGCTTAAAGACGTCTAAGAAACACTAGGATAAAAGAATGCAAAGATGGGGGACACAAGGGGAGGTCCAGCCTGATGCTAAAACATCAGTGAAGCTGATTTTGTCAGCTAGCTAAAGTAGGCAGAGTTTGGGGCATGGAGGAAGGCTTTTCGCACCTAAAACTATTTCTTTGTTTGAAACTTTTAAGATGGCTACTCAGGTGCAAAAATCACATACTCTCAAACATCACTATGGCCACGCAATCATGATTCAAGACGTGAAAATAGCATAGTGGTTATCGAACATTCAGGGAAACATAGTTTAACCAGCACTTATTTTAGCATATCATTCAACCAGTCACCAGAGATTGTTAACTACTTTAACTGTCAAAACGCAGTTTTTAAACACTACTAGACAAGGAGGAAGAGGATGGTGTGTTTAGTCTCTCCTCCTTCAGTTAAACTAATTGTGAAAGGCTGGAAGGCATTCACCCCATCGTTCTCACTACACTTGGAATATTTTATACTTATGCACAGTGTATGTTTTTACGCATTTATTCTCTCGTTTTACATTGCTTTTCATTCAAAGGTTCTGAAGATGGCTTAATTTTTTTTTCCAGGTAACAATGGGTCTCAGCTTTGCCAGAGGCGTTAATGATCTAAGAGGATTTTATTAAGTCCAAGTAGGCTAATGAATCATTCAAACAGCATTTAGTATTTATCAACGCGTGGCAGTAGAAAAGTGGTATTTGGGTACAGATAAACTCTACAGTATTACATCATTCCAGTAAAATGGATTTTTGTAACATATTTGGTGTAGAGTAATACACTAGGAGCTGTTCCACAGAACTGAGACCTCATCATTTTACACGAATGATTGCATGGATAGGATTAAAGATCATTGGAGGAAAGGCTTACTTGTTTAACCAGGGAGAACTGGGAGAAGGGTCTGTTAGGTCCCCTGGGACAACCCTCAATGGGACAGCAGTAGAGCTTCTGAGAGCCCTTCATGTCCTTTCTGACCGTGGGATTGACAATACCATCCTGAGGGTGACAATGCCAGCAAAAGACAAGAAAGAGGACAAAGCACAGAGATATTTGCATTTTAGATATTTATATCATACCTTAGTGAGCAAAGCTTACAGTGAGTGTTAAAGAATAGTATACATTTCGATTTTCCTAGATCACCAAAAGAAAGGCCTGTATTTCAAGTTGTTTTAAGAGCTTGAACAAAGTTTTAAGGTTTTACTGCTGTAAAAGGCACTAAATGTCAAATACACTGTAAACCTAAAAATACAAAATGTTATCTTTTTATACCAATTTTTAACTCATATTTCAAAGGGATCATTGACTACAAAATCTAAAAGTGATGGTTGTACATTGCCTTGCTTTTCTAAATACGATGCGTATTAAAAACGTAACCTTATGCAAGACACCACATTTCTGTATGTACAGCTGAAAAAGAAATTAATGAGCTTGGCAGTATATGGGATTTAAAAGTTTGCTGTACCACTGCTCCTCTTTTAGTCCCAAGGTAGACTTGCTAAAGCAGCTGTCAGCACATTTTATATTTAAAGTCAATGAATAGCATATTTATCACATTTATCAAAACAGCAACTACACTGAATGTACCCTGCATGGTGAAAACAGACAAAACCATCACGCTCCATAACATAACAGTCATTAATGCTGCAGCCTTCCAGTGGTCAAGGTCACCTCCATCTGCTGTAACAATGGAGGGAGCAGAACAAAGCTGACAAAACACCGGCTGGTATATCATAAGGAGTTAGCATAAACAGACATTTTGCTAACAATGAATGTTCTGGCAGCTGGCTTCAGCTACATCATTTGGTCGTAGGCTGAAGCCTGAGTCATATAAAAACATTATTTGTCATCAGTCAGTAACTGGCTGCAGCCCACGGTCAGTCCACAGCCTTTTAAGTAGCCATTGCCAATGTAATTTCCTTTTTCTGGGAGACTGTACAATACAGTGATAAGTCATAGTTATAGTCTAATTCTGCTTCTCTCTGAGCTATGTGATACGGATAGAAAGACATCTAAAAGCCAAGCCAAAACAGTCACACAAAATTTATAAAAAGGAGCCTGAACTGGGTTGAGTGACCAGTAAGAAACAGGTAGACAGAGTGATCTGCAAATTTTGTACATTACTGCTGTGCAATGATGTAGTAGAGATACAGCGATGTTAAAGTGGACGTAATATAAACAGATAAGGTGTCCCACATCATGCCTCATTCTTGAAGCTATTCCAGCATTTAAGAACTTTGTTATCACATCAAGTAGAATATCAGAGAGAGAGAGAGAGAGATCAAAGTTTCCTGTAACTCTTACACCAGTAATGTTTAGGCATTGGAGTAAAGCAGGCCTATATTTAAATTATGACTGACTAAATGACAGACTCAAACTTTCAAATATACCTGATTGTACCTCAAATTTATATGGTAGAACCACTGATTGGGCCTTTAAACACTCTTCTAGCTGGGCCACATGGACTAATTCTAAGAGCTAATTCAAATTCTTACATTCACCTATTTAAACAAAGAGCTTAGTCTATTGCAGGACAAAAGGCAGCCTTTTCCATCAAAGAACTTCATTCAAGGAGGGGAAACAGTGAATTACTGCCTCCCATGAAAAAGCCTGGTCCAGTGAGGACATAGGAAAACGAGTAGACTTTGGTTTAAACGCTTTGACTGCCTCTACTTTGCTGACTGTTTAGCATGGTAGTAGATTGTACATTAGACTCAGACAATTAATAGCGGTCGTATTTCAAAAGGTTTAGAGACCCTAATCGTAACATTACGATTAATATATACTATATTAATAATATATAATACGTGTTTCCTATGCCAAGAAAGACCCTTTTAATTGAGCTGAATTGATAAACAGATGTCTGCCTTTACACACTAACGTTAGCACAGTCAAATTGAGATACGCCCCAATTTTCAAAGTACAACCACAAACAGTCCACTAGAAATCTTAAATGTGTAGCTAGATCTGTATCGAAAATGCAGTAAGCATCTATCATCACGTGCGATCCAAATCATTAATTGATGACATAAGTAGCTAGTTACAATGTAGCTAGCGCGCTAACGGCAAACTTAACGGTAGTAGAAAAACGTTAAGCTAAGTGAACTTTTACCAAACGTTAACTATGACGCCGTGGTTGCTAAGCATCAATACTATGTGTTAGCTAAAACGAAGTTGTTCTGGATGACTTGCATTTTCCAGTTTTATGAGTGTTTTCACGATCCTGAGTTAGCACTGCAGTTACGTACACCCCTAAACCATACGAACATTTACCAGGGTTATAAGCGTTTACCTTTATTCTGTGCGATTTAACAAGATGCATGTTCAATGCAGGTGTATTAGGGAGAATCTTGCCACATCCTTCCACGGTGCAGAGGATGTTCGTCCTGACTTCTTTGGTCAGCTCCGTGATGGTAGGTTTTATTATTTCCCGTGACTGCGCCAGAGACTCTTCATGACATTTCGGACTGTCTGTAGTTGCGTTATCTCTGTCATTCGCCTGGCCCGTTGCAGAGGCAGCCATGTTTCTGTGTTGACAGTCCATTCTGTGTTTGGCAGTGAGCCTGAGTAGGAGCGTTGAATGAACAGGGCATACCGTCCCTCAGCTTTGCCTGAAAGGATGCCACCTTCCACCAAGAGGACGATTGGGACGGCTGAGCCTACGTCACATCCGGTATAATTATACTACTTCCGTTTTACAGAATAAGGTTTTTCATCGGTATGAATGTGTGTGTATGTATGTGCCTGTGTCTGAGTAGAGTGATAGTATTTTAAAAAGTATTGCTGAAACGTATACACAGTGTATGTTTTAAGCTGGAAGAGTGTATTTAGAAACTCAACATTTTTTACTCCAACCTCAAGTGTTGGTTAAAAACAGTGTTGTTTAATCTCACACAGAAAGACTTGGAGATATTTATTGTGCGAACCATACACAGGCTATTGTGGGTTGTAGCTGATGGAAAAATAAAAAATGGTATCCAGCTTAGCAATTCGATAGCCTAGCTTTAATAGAGGAACCAAAGTGTTCTTAAGAGAGCTTCGCCAAAACATTGGCCGTGCTGATATTGTAGAAAAGGTTTCAGTCGTAGTCATCTGGACACTGTTTTCAGAATCAAGACGTTTCGGCTCCCATCCGGAAGTCATTCTCAATTGTGAAAAAATTGGACGGGAACTGGAAATTTAAGCTACTCTGTGTACATAAGCCCTGCCCTCAGGAGGGAATCTGCCTGAGTATCTGTTAATAGCTAGTTTCACCTGAAACTGACCTAATAGTTTCAAGATGGCCCAGTGATCAGTAATCAGGCCTATTGTTCTCTGGCTGCATCTACTTCATCACTGTTAAGTGCCTGATTAGCATGTGATAGGCGTGAACAAGGTGATAATACACTCTTTGGGCAGATTAAATCTCAGACCACCATTTCTGTTCAAAGAGGGGTTCTCTTTCTTCACAAAAATGGCTTCCTTGACACCCCGTTCAAACCAACTCTTCTCTCTACTAAGAATCTTCACCTCGCTGTCATCAAATGTGTGGTTTGTAGCTTTTAAATGCAAATGCACGGCGCTCTGTAAT
Organism: Siniperca chuatsi; assembly: GCF_020085105.1. Lineage (NCBI taxonomy): Eukaryota > Metazoa > Chordata > Actinopteri > Centrarchiformes > Sinipercidae > Siniperca > Siniperca chuatsi. The sequence continues at coordinate 19,450,134 of NC_058042.1, forward strand.
CCTGAGTTAGCGTGTCGTCTGTGCTGATAAAGTCTTTTGTGAAGTGGCTGTTTGGTTTCGCCTATGTACCGTTCTTTGCAGTTTTCCTCACTGCACTGAATGGAGTAGACAACATTGCTCTGTTTTTGTGTGAGATGGTTCCTGTGGTCTGCTAATTTCCTGGCTGTGTTTTCAAGTTCCCGAACCAGATCCACGGTTTTCTGCCCAAAATTCTTCAAAATAAGACGGTGTAGTCCCTCATTCGTCCAGGAGTGTTCTATCGTAGAAATATATATATATATATATATATATGCTGATATTATTAGCCAAAACTAGCTTATCACATATATGCTGGTATTATTACATCTGTCTCCGAGTAATAACAAATTGCAGTACTGAAATGCTCGAGGTAATTTAGAAAGTGTTGCCATTACATAGCTTGTCCACCATGAATTGTTCAACTCAGTACATGTCTTGGTTACAATTTTTACATAAACATTTTTTATAAAGGAACCCCTAAATTTAGTTACGTGTAAGTTAAAAAGCTCTGTTTTGTTTTTTGTTTTCACTTTTGGGTGGTATCACAGGTTTACGGGATAACCTGTGAAGGGGCCATAGTGGGTTGGAAAAAGGGACTTTTGGACTACACAGACTGTAACTTTGAAACATACCCACTTGATGTGGCTAACTCAGACTGCTGAAGCTTCATATTAGCTTTGGCTGAACTTCATTGTAGCACAGGACGATGATTGTGGATTTTTTACCCCATCTCTTATAGCATAGTTGTGTTAGGAAGGGATCCCTTCACTGCCGGTATGGGCAGGAGAAACCAATAACTCTTTCTATGTACGTATGGGCATGTGAGTATTGTTTTGAGACAGGCTTGAAAAAATGTGAACCTATCATTTAAATGGTTTGTGCACAGAGAGGAGAGTTTAAATTAACCTTGAAACAAGGACTGTAAATGCCAATCTGTGAGGAGCTAGTACACTAAAGTTCACTTCCAGCAGACCTTTCACTAGCCAATTCTCCACAACACTATAGCTGATAAAAAAAATACTGAAAGACAGAATGATAACTTGTGTGTGGGGTGAAATGACATGAAGATGACACAAGTTGCAAACTTCAATGATATTAAAAATCCTGCTTGTATATTTAATTTGGACATACGTATATAACATTTGATGGCAGTAATATTCTGCCACTTAAAACACCAACAAAAGATAATAAAATGACTGTTTCCAACTATTGACATATTTGCAACTGAAAGCACATAAAGACAGAAGAGAACATTAATTGATTCTGAAATCCATAGAGCCATGACTCTTCAAGAGCCATTTTAACAAGGAGATCAATGATAGAATGGTAAAAAGCAAACCATGGGTGTGCTGAACATGGCAGAAGTAAGAACAGGCAACACTGTGAGTCCTTTATATCAAGGGTCACTCATCAGTTCTGTGGTTGGCGCGCTTGTGAGGAAGGACCAGGGCCATTGTCTGTGATGACAAAATAATTCCTTCCTTTTAGGGGAATAGATGAGAGTAGAGGTGTGACAGGGGTGGAGGCAATTCCTGTAAAATATAAACAATGCATTAAATTAGTTGTGACTAAAAAAAAACCAACAACCTGTAAGCACAATTATTTATGAAATTGTTGAATCATGTCAACAACTTCATAAACAATTCAGGGACAGAGGGGTAAATCTAAGCATTACAGTGGAGATATTTCCTGTAGAGTGTGTGTTTGTGCACTCTTGTGGTGATTTATAGAACTGCCAGCAGTATGAAACATTCGAGTTACTGAGTTACAGTGTTGAGAGATAATTTTCTTCCTAAATCACAGCTGGTTTCTTTCATGGCCGTGGATTTTTCTTGGTACCTGTAGATGCACAGTGTCTGAGTGACTCCAGGAGGTTGGTGCTTGCAAATTTGACAACACATCTGAAGGGCTCCTCCCGCTCCGCCATGGTCCTGTTGGTGTGGTCTCTGAATTTTGTCTCCAACTGAGGAAAGATAAACACAAAATATAATTCAGATGATCACAGCACAAAGTGATACTAAACTTTTTCATCTTTGAAGTGAAGTTATATAGTGAGACAGCGAGTTATGCCCTTTGTTTCTTTTACTTTTTCAACAGCTATTCTACTTTTACTCAGTCAGGAAACTCAGTATTTCAAACTCAAGCATGCCTCAGGGTACCTTGTAAACTGCAGACTGTAGTTGAGGTAACATCCCATCACCAAAGGCCTCACAGGCCATCTGAAGTCTGTTTGCTGCAGGCTCAGCTTGTTCTCTTTCTATGTGTGGGTCTGTAAATACAAATAAAGCCAAATAAATAAAATCCCAATGCAGAATTCTACCAGAAGGACACATCAAGGCCAAATACGTTAAGCTAATGTGACCCCATAGAAAAATTATTAAAGTAGCTTTGGTCAGATCAAATGATTTGATAAACATACTTGAGACAGTTTGATTCTTTTCTGCAAGAGGGCAGGGATACTTAGTGGGAAACACCTAGAAACAACAACAACAAAAAAAAAAAAGTCAAAATTCACAATATACATCCATTCAATCTGAGGACATGACAGTGAGTTTAGATGGATTTACATTCATAAGTTTTGTCTGGGACACAGGAAAAACAATTGCGGGTGGGCTTTCCATGGCCTTAAATGATGAATGGACAACCAACTTTACAGTTCGTGAGACCGACTGCTCATGGAATTATGAAATTATGACGTGTGTCGTTCCGTCCTCACTATCTACCTCGCAAGTTCACACAATTGACTGTGATTCTTGCTTATGTCTCTGGCCCTGACAACGCGCTCACAGCTGAACGCACTGCAGACAGCTACAACTACGCTGTCTCCAGAGCAGCTGATCAGCCTGTGTTTCTGCAGCCCTTTCCTCGGATGTAACTTGGAGCGGAAGGTCGTTTCCATCCTCTCCAAGTTACATCCGAGGAAAGGGCCGTGTACTGAAGAAGTGCACGGCTCAGCTGGGCGCTGTGGTGGAATAGCTTTTCCAGCTGTTCCTGAACGCCAGCTTCGTCCCTAGGGTATGGAAGGAGACAACCATCATCCCTGTTCCCTAAAAGCCCTATTTCAAAGCCATGAAAGACTTCAGGCCTGTGGCACTCACTTCCATCCACTGCAAATGCATGGAGAGGGTGGTCGCTGAGGAGCTTACCACCATGGTGGTCTGGACCTGCTCCAGTATGCCTACAGTGTGAAACAGGGAGTTGAGGATGCCAGACTAACTCTTCTGGATACAGTCGCTAGGCACCTTGACTCTCCAAACATATATGTCAGGATTTTATTCATGGACTTTTCATCTGCTTTTAATACAGTAAACACAAACACACTTCTGTACCGCCTCCAAGGACTACCAGTCAACAGAACACTGGTTTTATGGATTAAAGATTTTTTTCAAAAAGGACAGACCCCAACATGTCAGAGTGAACGGTTTTAAATCCAGCAACATTGTTTTAAATACTGGGGTCCCACAGGGCTGTGTCTTGTCACCCATCCTCTTCTCCATATACACAAACGAAATCTCCTGCACTACCAACGGACTGTCACTTTTTAATATGCTGATGACATGGCCTTGGTGGCCAGCCAGCCAGACGATGACTCTCTGTCCACTTACAAGCAGTATGTGGACACCATGGTCCTCTGGCTCCAGGAGAGCTCCCTGGAACTGAACATCAGTAAGACCAAAGAGCTGTGTTGTGGGGGGCGTTGGGCACCTGACACCCCACACCCTCTCTCTGGACCACTTAGGCTGGAGGAGCAGGTGGTGGAACAGGTCGAGATCTTTAAGTACCTAGGCACTGAGATCGACCACCACCTGTCCTTCACACAACATGCGGATGGGGTCTACAAAAAAGGTCCAACAGCGCATGTTTCTCCTGATTAAGCTGAAAGGTTTAAATGTCAGACAGACATTGAACAATGTGTGATGCTTTTCACGGTACATAAGTTTGTAAAAGTGTTAGCAATATTAAATATAGGGATGAATCAAGCTTCCACTCCCTTACAAATGGGTAAAGTTTTAAGTGCAATTGAGGTACATAAAGGGTGAACATGGCAATTTACATTTTTCTTCAACAGGTGGTCATCAAGGTCAATAAGATAATAAAGATAGTTTTACTCCAAAATCAGAATCTCTCCAGTACATGATGGTTCAGTGACAGACAATAAACGCTCCAATGCTTATCAGTAATGTCATAAAAAAACAGGGCATACAGAGCTTTGTATGGTTAGAAATTAAGGTAACTTGTGTCTTGTTTTGTTGTAATCACAACAGGCCTACCTGTTGATATTGCCTCATCAGCAGGTCCCTAACGGCAGTGAGTTTCCGTCCACTGAGGTTAGCATCCTTGATAGCTTGATATCTGGTGGATAGAACCAAGGCCTGCAAAGTACATCACTCTTTTAGAGTGGAATGGAAAGACAGAAAAAAACAAAAGCTACCTGGCAACAGTACAAACAATGTCAAGGATTAAATATAAAACTCATTCCTCACCTGGGATAACAGGGGCTTTTGCTTTGAAGTCAGGCTGGTCACAAAGACATAAGGGGTTTGAAGATGGTGAACAACATATGTTGGTTTTAGGTGGTTGGGCCGAGAGAAGCTGTCTCCCCATGCAATCCGAATCCATACAGCTTCATCTGTGTGCTTCTTTATTTTGACAGACACCTTGAATGCAATGTCAAAAGCATAATAACATAATATATATTGTTAAACACAGAGAAAACCATAAAATGTATGAAAGATGCAACTATATAATTAGTAAGATTTTGTGATAACTTATGTGAGGAGGAATATCTGGCTTACATGTCTTACGAGCTCACTGAGGTGAGATTTAAATTGTTCTTTGAACTGCGTCAGCTCTACAGAGTGAGCATCATCTGAAAAACAGAGAAAATGAAACATACATTGAAAAATGGACACATATTTTTCATTTAAATCAAGAATTCAATGTAATGGTGCAGCCATAAAAATTACAATGGTTTGAATCCTAAACTCAACTTAATTATAATATTGCTTTAAATTCCCTGGAAGAAACAGATAAAGAATATATGTGTAACACTACCATACAATGTGCAAAAAAATAATAAAAATGTTAACCTTACTTTCTAACTGTAAAACACATGATCCAGACTCCAGCATGTTATTTGACTTATTAAAGTTACCAAATTTTCAACCAGAAGTAAAACCGTGATCCCAGCAGCAGCTGTAGTGTTTGGTGAGAAAGACGTTCAGCCCTCCATGATACACGATGCATATTCCTGTTTTAACATACCTTCGGGGTCCATGAGCTGGAAGGCATACCACATTCCCTGGTTTGGATTGTCAATGACATCTGAGAGATAATGAAACCAAAGCGACACAAGAAGTTATGGGACTGTTGGCATGGTTAACGTTAGCTAAGATGACTTGGCGTTAAGTTACTGAAGTCCAAATGAGAAAATCATTTCACTTGACTTACATATCATCTCGAGTTCTGTGATGTGTTTAACTGTCCACGCACTTTCCTTTAAAGAAAACAAGTGAGGTTAAAAGACAGAAAAATCCACACCAACCACAGCTAAACCCAAATTAAGTTGATTCGTATTGAGAAGTAATGGTTCATTTCAAGTGGCGTTACATTAAACGTGGTGAGGCTGTGTAACGCTACAATGGTGGATTTCACAGCCCACTTCATCAAGCATTTTGATAAAGAACGTGCTGCTAGCTAACTACAAGGTTGCCAGTTTCTTTACACGGTATATTTAACGCAACAGCTTATATTTCAGAAAAGGCGCCGCATACCTCGCAAATGGAGAGTAGTTTTTCAGTTAACGCCCATTTTGACTGAGTAAAATCCATGGATTGCTGCTGTGCCACAGTCAAACGGCCCCACTTGTCCAGCGTTGTTCTTAGCATTTGAGTCGGTATCCGTCTTATGAGTCGCTGCAGTAAGCGTTTAGTAGAATCATCCATTCTTCCTCAGACGGTAATCGATATCTAGCTTTGCTGTCGTATTGGAAGAAGATGGTTTTTGAGTTTAATTAAACTGTTTGCTCCGTCCAGTTTGCACGGTGGCAGCAGTACAGTCTAGAAATTCCAAACAAACCGCCTACAACAGTAGCACACGAATCGACCAATCAGATATTGCCAGTAAATCTTACGCGCCCCTTTTAGCGCCCTCTGTTGTTTTGGAGTGGTAGTACTTCTACACCTGCCGCTGCTAACACTATGACTAACTGCACAGTGGTGGAAGAAGTATTCAGAACCTTTACTTAAGTACCAATTCAACAATCTAAAAATACTTCATTACAAGGACAAGACCTGCATTCAGAATTCTACTGAAGTAAAAGTACAGAAGTTTTGATACTTTAAAGTACTCAAAGTATCAAGGTTCATTTATGTCATTTCACAACACAAGGTGGCACAATGAAATTGTAAGTTGTAGCCCCTTCATGCTACACACACATAGAACATATATACAAATATTTAAATTAGAATAGAATAAAAAAGTAAAATAATATACAGTTACTTATATACATATACTTATATATTTATACCCATACATGTATACACCCAGAAAGTATGTGCAATGTCAGTGACTGGTTCCAAGTCATTTATTTTGTGGTGTTATCTATTTTAAATCTTAGATGTTTTGCCAAAGGTAAGAATGTGCTCATTTATTGCAGTCACAATGGGTTTCATTTAAATAAAAAAAACATAGAATTCATGATCAGAAAGTAATTATAGTCTAGCACACGAATATTGAAAAGAGAAAGTTCACCCTGCCCTGAACGAAGAGAGTTGCAGCAGACAGGTTGTTGTGTGGCAACAGTGGAAATGAACACATGATCTGAAACATTGACTTGCTGAATGTTATTGATATATAAACTTGCATAACCTATGTGGTAATTTGACCCATTCTCATTCCCAGGTTGTCAAATACCGACATTTTGTACGTTTTTTGTCTCATTATATATATACACACACATTTATACATACTACTGTTCAAAAGTTTGGAATCACCTGTTAAGTTGATGTTTTTCTTCTTTCCTTCAATAATGGCTATTTTAACATAGACAAAACAGTATATTTATACACCAAATGTATTATTTACATTTGAAAGAGTTTTAGAATAATTAATTGATAAAAACCTCCGTTTAATCGATGTCCCCACAGTGTTGCATGACAAGGGAGAACACTGTTGTAACCATTTCTTCCCCCAAATACTCTTCACTTTTTAATTTGTTTTCCAGTCCAGAAAAGCATAAATGACCTTAGATCATTTGTGAACCACAACTGTGCTTTCAATTGGGCTCTAAATATTTTGGAAACCCGTTTTTCTTTTGGTCCTCTGCAGTCTACTCAGTGGTTAGACTGAATAGGTTTAAACTGTGTAGCTGTGATATCCAGCTGCTATTCCATGATTAATAAGTTTAACTTGACAGTTCATGCACTATTACTTTATACTGTATTATTATCATCAACCGGTAAACCCACTTTGTACTTCACACTTATTTTGATTTTATACTTATACCCACTTGGTACTTATTTTCTGACCTGTATTATAGTGTATTGTATTTTTTGCTTAGTACTTTTATTCCTGTGTGCACTGACGTAAAGGCGAGCTGCTGTAACAAAAGAGTTTCCCCTCGGGGATCAATAATGTATTTCTGATTCTGATTCTGATGATCAAATTCCAATAGTTCTAACCCTAGACTAACCTACTATTTCTATTTTGAAGTTTGAAGAATTAAAGAAATAATTTTCTGTGCAATTAAATTTATTTACACTGTGCAACTACCTCATGCTGTATCTTGTGAAATCAAATCTTTGTGCAATTTATCCGTCTCTCAAGGCTATATATATATATACAGTATATATATATATAATGCAACACATAATGTGTATATTACAATGTCTGTGCAAGTATTCTGAGCAATTATCTTTCCAACAATCTGGTTTAGCTCAATATATAAAATTTAGCTTTTTGTTTGTTTGTTTTTTCCTTTTCAGTGGAACTTGTGACCAAAATGAGTCACCTTATTGTACAATACTGCTGACAATCTAGGGCATTACTACAGGCTTGGAGGAAGGCCTGAAGTGTGTGGGTTATGGCTGAAAAGACCAACTTGTCCTCATTCACAGGTCAAGCTTCAAATACTGAGGCATGCATAGGGTACTATTTAAACAACCCTGGAGATTTTTTGTATCTTTATGATTCTTGGTTTTGGGATTTTATGTCAGCATGATGTAGCCCATTCAATCAGAATCTGTTTTAATAGCCAATGCAAGCATACAAAGAATGTGTCTTGGCATTTGCTTCCAAAAAATGCAACACAGAAGAATAAAAATAGACAAAAGTAAGGTAATAATATGGACAAAGAAATATGAAATATATGAAGGTGACAAGAGCAAAACTTAAATGTGACATGTATATAAATAATTAAATTATGTAACAGAGGTAGTTGAATGCAATGCACAATCTAAAGTCCAGTTTGATGATATATATGAACACAAGTGCACGATTTACATGAGGGATGTGAAAAGTAAAGTCCAGTTTGATAACCTCTTCTTAAGAAAGGTGATTTCATAATTAAATATCCTCAGCCACATATTCTCGGAAATATAAAATTAAATGAGCAACTTCACTTTTTACAATCACTGGCTATACGCCTTTTTTAAAACAGAGATAGTGGTGTTTGAATTCCGGTTAAGGCCGACCGGCAGAAATTTGAAATGGAATGAAGCCCACTGACGGCAGCCAGCCCAAAACAGGAGTCCACCCACAATTACCTACGTAAGCTACGAGACGCTAGCGTCCGTAGCAACCACCATATCAACGATCTGAGACCTAAGATAATATTCATAATAACTATCAAAACAAATGATCATATACATTCACTGAACGAAGATCATGAAAATGCAAATTTCTCACTAGAAATGTTATTAAATCACATTTTAATGCAGAAATTCTCTTAAAATGTCCGCAATTTTGGTTTTCACAAAAGTAATTTGGCAGTCACGTGACGTGGACACAGGACAATAGAAAAGAATAGGACAAAACATTTTTTTAAGAATTGAAGGAGAAATCATTTAAACTGATGGGCGTAACATTGACCTATCGTATTGCTGAATGATCACTTTCGTGTTTTACTTTCGAGAAATGTTGACGATATCACTGAAAGAAAACCTTAACATCGTAATTAATAGTGAGGAAAATACTTCCGGGCGGCGGGTCCTCGGTTCTCCAATGATGTTCACAGCGCCTTATAGCGCCGCGGTCAATATTGAGGTTAATTTCTGAGTGAATGGACGGCCGGAGCAGTTCCTCTGAGCATCTAATATTGCCACAGATGGTTTTACATTGGAGTTAATTGAAATCCCGGTGTGTCTCATACAGACGCTAATGGGTACCTTGTGCATCTGTATGAGACGGGAATGAGAACGGGTTGGTTAATTTTAATCAGTAGGCATGAGTTAATCAAAGAAGCACTGAATTTATGATCCGAGAGCAACACACAAGTATTGGTTAGATCCAAGGTCGTTTCGTTGTACAGAGCCTCGGAAGTTTTCTGATAAACTCTTTCTGTCTAATTAAAAGACAGAAAAGACGTGCTTCCCAGGAGTCTTTTCTCTGTGCACAGATACTGAGCGAGAAACACAGAGGTTATCTTCTCAAAAACATTCTTATCCAAGGACACTGAAAGCCTCAAATGCACAGGTGTCATCTGTGGGAAACAGTTGAGATAATCATATTTTCCTGTCTCTTACCAGAGGTTACTTGTGTAATGGCTTCATCATGTGGGTAAAAGTGGAATGGTATACAATCCTGTTTTTAATTTAATAACCAATCAGAGACTGACAATAACTTCCGTGTTTTGATTATGGACCAATTGTGGACACCCAGCAACCTGTCAGGAGGAGTGTATTCTGACTGATCAGGTCTTTCTGGAAAGGACTCGTTTCATCTGTACTCTGTTTTAAATTATAGCAAATTCATATTGCACTGAACTTTTTGACTATTTGACTCAAGTGTTTTATTGAAAAAGAAGTAAAACAATGTCCAAGAGGAAGTGAAGACATCTGGCCCAGCTGAAGGTTTCTTTCTCCCACAGTTTATGGTGGAGTGTGGAGGATAAAGTGGATTTAAAGAGTCTCACAGCCTGAGGAAAAACCTGAGCTGCTCTGTAGTCTGGTGGTACAGCAGCAGATACTTCTGTATTGCTTGCCAGATGGCAGCAGGGTGAACAGGGTGTTGCGCAGGCACCTCACCTCACCAATATCACTAATGCTTGATTTAGGCGTACTAATGATGTTCTGGGCAGTTTTAATTACCCGCTGCAGAGCCCTCCAGTCCTGGGCGGTGCACATCCTATGCCAGTTTGTAATGTTTCCAGTCAGGATGCTTTCTATTGCTCCTCTGTAAAAGTTAACAAGAACTTGGCACAGGAATTTTGCCTTCTTAAGTTTCCTTAAAGATACAGTGGTTTCTGAGCTTTCTTTACCAGATATGTGATGACCATGACAGGTCTGTGATGCTGATTCCCAGGAACCTAAAACTGTTCACTTGCTCCCCCTCAGCTCCACTGATGTAGACAGGGGTGTGTGTCTTTGCCTCCTTTTTTCTAACCAGTTGAGCTGAGTAGGTTGTTCTCTGTGCACCACCCTGCAAGATTGTTCATTTTTTTATTTAATTTTTTTTTTTTTTTTTTAATTTCCTCATGATATGATGTCTAATTGTTGTTTGTATCCGATGATGGTGGTGTCCTCCACAAACTTCACAACAGAGTTCACTCCATGTCGGTGGTTGCAGTCATGGGTGTACAGCGTGAACAAGAAGGTGCTGAACACACAGCCCTGGGGGGCTATGGTGTTCCGCACTAGAGTGGAGGAACTGTCTGGGGCATGTTTGTGAGGAAATACAATTTCCAGTTCCAGAGAATAGTACTCAATCCCAGAGGGCTAATTTTGCATCAGTTTCATTGGGGTGATTGTGTTGAATGCTAAGCTGAAATCAACAAACAGCATTCTGATGTAGGTGTTGTTGTTCTCAAGGTGTGTGAAGACTGAGTGGAGGGCAGTGGAGTTGGCATCCTCTGTGGATCTGTTGGTTCTTTATGCACACTGGTGAGGGTCCAGACTGGCTGGGATGTTGTCTTCGATGTGCTGGAGAGCCAGTTCACTTCATCAGAATTGGGACGAGTCCTACAGGTCGATAGTCGTTTAGACTTGACACTGCAGACTTTTGAGGTACAGGGACGATGGTGGCTGTCTTGAAGCAGGTGGGAACAATCGCCTGAGACAGTGATATGTTAAAAATGTCAGTAATGACAACGACTAGTTGGTTGGCACATGTTCTTAGTACACAGCCAGGGATGTTATGTTAAGGATAGGGTCCTCACGTCTCCATTCATCCAAGTTTTCTGGTTGGGGAATGATTTTATTGTCTTTGTGATCACCACATCATCAACACATTTGCTGATGTCTGATGTCACTGATGATGTATATTCCTCAAGATTGATGTGGTTCTCCTGGGTGGCGGCATCTCTGAACATGAGACAGTCTGTGCACTCAAAACAGTCCTGTAGAGCTGCCGTAGCTTCATCTGTCCACACTTTAATTGTGTTTTTTGATTTGATTGGTTTGACCCTTTTAATCAGCTGGGAAGAAATTGGCAGGAGAAGCAAGGAAATGTAGTCTGATTGACCAAAACAGGGGTGGTGGAGGGCTTTGTAGCTACCAGGAATGTTCGTGTAAACATGGTCCAGGATATTTGTTCTCCTGGTGAGGATGTGGACATGCTGGTAGAATTTAGGTAAAAGTCTGAGGTCTGTAAAATTGCGAGCTATAAAGCCTGCAATAAAAATACCATCCGGTTTTGTCATGTGACTGCTGATGACCTCATACAGTTTTTGGAGTCCATTTAAATTTGCATCTGGGGGATGTTAACAGCAGCAAAAAAATCACTGATGAATTCTCTGGGCAGATAATATGGTCGGCAACTTAACATAAAAAAATGAACACAGAGTTCGCTTCCCCTTGTCTTACTCCGAAGTCTTGTATTCTGTTGGCGTGGAACGCTGTCCACCCATCTAGTGTAATAGCTTGATCTGGGATGTTATGGTGGTGCAAGGTCTCTGTAAAGATGTGGGCACAACAGTCTCTGATTTCCTATTGCTGGCTTAGCCTGAGTCTTATTTCATCCATTTTATTTTCTTGCAACCGGACATTAGCCAGGGGTAGGCTGGGTAGCTGAGTAGCCTTAGGTCCAAGCTGGGTTAGCTAAGCTCTTATCCCGGCTTTCTTCCCCCTCTTCTTGGGGCAGTCCCCTCATGTGTCTGGTCTGGTACTTCTTGTCTTTGTTTGCTTTTCTCGCCAGTTTTGATTGTTTGTGCCGCCCTGATCGTATTCACCTGTGTCTTGTTGTTTTCCCTCACCTGAGTGTATTTAAGTCTGTGTGCTTCCTTTGTTCTGTGTCAATTCTTCTGTCTCTTGTCCTGGCCTTGGTACCTGTGTATTCTGTTGGATTTATCTTCTGTTTCCTTGGACATTGCCTGGATTTTATGGATTCTGTTTGTTGCCTGTTCCCTGGGACTTGTTTGCCTTAGTTGGACTGCTCCCCTGGTGTTGACAACTGCCTGCCTGATAACCCTTGTAAGCCTTCAATTCTTGATTAAATCATTGAACTGCACTTGCTTTGCCTCTGTGTCTGCATTTGGGTTCAATCCCTTGTTTTCCCCTGCTACCCTACTTGACTTCATGCAACAGGGTGGTTGGAAGATGTTGTGGGTAGTGATCGTCTCAAGAGCTGCTTCACTTAATCCAATGCCTGTACTTTCTTTTCTGATGTTGAGTGTTTTTCTGTCATAGTTAATACATGCCTCAGTAATAAAGGCGAAAAAGTAACAAATGTAGCGTTTGAGGGAGCTACTGGCCGCCGCACCTGTATGCACCACCAAAAGCACTGTAGTACTGGTTCTGCAGTAAAATGTCCCCGGTGATCGATATATTATTATATGTGACATTATTAGATAGTTAATGATGATAATTACTGATGGCTCAATGTGTAAGAAACATTTTACTGCTGTAGCTGGTTGAGGTGGAGCTAGTTTTAACTACTTAAAGTTAGGCAGTTTAGTCCACTGGTTCCCAAACTAGGGGTTAGGCCCCTCCAAAGGGTTACAAGATAAATCTGCGGGATCGTTAAATGATTCATGGGAGTGGAAAGAAGGAAAAAAAAGTTCTGATACACAAATCTGTTACACTTTTTACTTTTCTGTAATCTTTGATTTTCTTGTCAAATAATGAATAATTTTAATAGTTATTTAAATGAATCCATGAGAGAGATTTAGAGGGGAAATCACTCTTTGTTGGAATTGCTAACAACATTTGAAACTTGACAAGTGGCCCCAACTATACACTGCTCTTTTGTTAGAGGACACAAGAAAAAAGGTTGGAAACCACTGGTTAAATCTTTAACCCTGCCTTGGATTTCACAAGTTTATCTTTTTTTAATGTAATAATTAATGAAAAGTAACTAGTAACTACGGATTTAAAACAAACATACCAGAGTAAAAAGTGCAGTTTTTCCCTCTGAAAGATATGCTGTACCCTTTTGTTAAAATTATTTTACCATTTTCGAGGAGCAGTAAAAATATTACTTCTCTGCTGTGCTCTGCTGTTACTCTTTTTCTCTGGCGCTCATACGAAATATGTCAACTATCAAGATGTTTCACATCCCACTCCAGTCCAGTCACCACGAAAGCCATTAGTTAAGTAAGTTAAGGACACATTGGACCCCTTGTCCAACAGTGCAGCACGTGGTGCTTTTGAGAGGCAAAATCAGCATTGTTAAGCGGAATCATGGAAATCAAGCATTGATGTTCATCACTGACAACCACCATTCCATAGCATTGAACTAAATTAAGACAGGACACACATTATAAATAGTTATCACAACAGCACTAGTAGCAAAACAGAACTAGTAGCAAAAATTGTAACCACCTCCCAAAAAGGTCATCTGGCCAAACGTTAAATACATCCATAAGCAATAACGGAAGTACGTTACGGGGAAACGTCTTGTAGCTCCTGTAAACTTCCGTCATCAAAAGTCCCACCTTTTGTGAGAAGAACGCATGCCATTGGTGGATTGAGTAAAAAGGCTGACGCCGATTCGATGTTGACTATTGTCACTCAATATTGTCAAACAGTTACGAAGCTTCAAGCGTTATAGTAGGCAACATGTCCTACAGGTCCGTGCTGTTTTTGTAGGTTATATTGATGTCAGTTCAAGACCAGCAGATTTAGTCAAAACTGTAGCGGCATTATAGTAACCTGTGTTGTTATTCTACGGGGAGAAAGACGAAACCTTCAGTAGCTCTTAAGTGGCTGCAGGGATTTATGCTGTGTTAGAAACAATTAACGTTAGCTGAGGCCTAGCAGTTAGCTAACGTGACATTTCACCGAGGTTTGCTGGAAAACTTCTCAGATGACACAACTTCTCCACTGGTAAGGGTATCCCAGTTACCGGAAGTGCACAGTGTTATCAAATAGCTTATAATAAATCATTACCTATACAGTATGTATCGCATCTGAACTGTTTTGAGCAAACCTAGCTATTCTGTTACAATCCTATGTCCGAACTCAACCAAAAGTCGGAACAACTCGTAGTCTATTCAAGCGATCATGTACCCTGATCCAGAGTCTTCTAGTCAAGGCTGTATCGTACACATGGTTCCAGAGGATTCAGGGTGAATGCAGGAAGTTTACAAAGCCATGGCATTACATTTGTCACACTCTCCCTCTCTCTTTCCCTCTGCCTCTGTGTCTGCAGGTAAGTGACCACTGGAAAAACAAACTCCATCATCCAAATGACAGCTCAGGAAGGAGAGGGATGGGGAGGCATTAGTATCCTTTAGAAGTCATGTCCATGGCATAAGTGTAACAATGCTGAGTTGACATAGTGTATATAAAGTAGTGCTGAAGCAACTGATTATTCATTAGTGGTTTTACACAGCATTTAATCAACAGCAATTTAGTTTAAGCCATTTATCAAGCAAAATGCCAAAAATACACCTGTTCCAGATTCTCAGATATGAGGATATGCTGCTTTTTCTCTGTTTTATATTGTTGTAAAAGCTTTGGCTTTTGGACTGTTTTCCAGTCAAAACAAACAATTTGAGGATGTCACCTTTGGCTCTGGGAAATTGTGATGGGTATTTTGACTCTATTTTTAGTTATAGACTGAATGATGAATTAATAGACTAAACACACAAATCAATAATGAAAGTCACCTTGAATTGCAGCCTTAGTATGTAGATTTGATGTAAAGGAAAAGTGCAGTACAGCACAAAACAAAACTGTGTTTAAAGGCAAACATAGCTGTATTTGATGCATCTCTAACATCTCTTACAGTAATATTCAACAGTAATTATCAACTCAGTGTTTCTCAATCAGTGCTCCTCTTATTTTGTGGCTTTTCAGTATTGCTGCAGTGGTACAGTAAGCCCTTAACTCAGCATGCACCCTGATCTGTCACCTCACCTGCACACAGACGAGTGTAATGAACTTATAACTCGTCTGAGGCAGTGCCACACGGAGGTACGTCACTCTCTAAATTCTTGTATTGCTGCATGCTTCATGTACGCAGAAAACAAAACAATGTAAATCTTGTTTCGTGTTTCCCTCAGCACAATGTCCTGAAGTTCTTTGGCACGTGTAATGATGTGGACCGCGCCATGCGTCATTGCCTGAAGAAAGAGGTCTGTCAGTTATTTTTTTTGGACTTTGAATAAGGCACAACAAGCACTCTGATTACAGACCTTTGTTTTTTTGTTTAATCAATGTTTTCTTTGTTTCCTTACCATTCAACAGAGATTGGAAAAGCGGGAGCGCAGTAAGCAGCATGCACAAGAGATGAAAAAGCGGCTGAGAGAAGGGCCCAAGGAGCAGTTCTGAAGGACAATTTACTGCAACTTAAAAGTATTCAGATATTGGGACATTGGCCTCCCTTACTGTTTTTATGTCAAGACAGACTTAGAACTTCTGTCTCTTCTCAAACTAATTCAAATTCAGAGGAGTGTGCGTTGTATTAGACGCTGTTATCACTATATATTATTGTTATTACTATTATTTTGATATTAGTTGAGAGAAACACGAGTAAGAAGTAAGGTTATTTAAATGTTGGGATCATAAAGCAGCAATGCCATGGTGAAGATGCACACCTTACTCTAACTCTCCTAACACACTTTTGACTTTTTATCATCTGCATTGACTAAATTTTGCAGTGGTACCAGAACATTTTAGGTCAACATAAAAACAACAGCATCTAGTACTTTGGATTAAAGATTGCTGTTGGGGATCATCATTTATTTCCTCTCTGTTAGCAGTACACTCCAGCTCCATCAAAGAGATTAGTGTAGCTGGTGGCAGAACCCTTTCATCAAAACCATTATTTTAGTCTGCAGGACTCCTCACGAATATTCTGGTACCTGATTTATTCATGAAAACAGGGAGAGTCCATTTCAGGCCATCAGAGATGCATGTAAAACAGGATGGCCAGTAGCTGGGTTACTCTTAGTGTGAACATACATATTGAACATAGGCATTGTTTAAAAGTTTATTTGAATGGGGAATCATATTGATTCGTTACAAGTTTAATTTCTTTCAAATAAAGTGAAATTATCAGTTTATTTAAGAATCCATTCTTGCTTTGATATACAGTAGTGTGTCATCCTTGTAAAACCCGGTAAAACAACAAGAAGATATCAGTCAGGGTATCTGCAGGTCTTAAAGTTCTAAAAGCATTGAAATTAGTTTTCTCACAAGAGGCCTTCTCACATGGTGGTAAGAAGTCTTACATTTAATTTACAAACATCTTATATACTTTCTCTTGCCTGCCGTAGGCAGTAATGTTTGTTATGAATTTTGTTTTGTATCCATTTGCGGGCTGATCGGGAGACATTCTACACCTCTAAACTACATTAGGGATTGTTGCAACAGTGGATTGTGCTCACAGGGCTGTTCAATCCTTAAACCTATAGCAAGCACTGTACTACTTCTAGCTATAGTAGGAAGCTCATGTCTCTTAATAATCGGCAAGTGTCTGTACTAGCAAAAAATATGATATAATGATAAATAATTCTAGGCCATATCGTCCCTACTGGCTTTCTATCATACTTTCATACTTTGGCTGGTATGGCTGTTAAACAGGTATTAAATTGGTATTAAATGGGAACCTTCGGTCATGTGTTATCTAGTGATAATAAAACCCCTCCCTTTGGCTACGGATGGTCTGTGGCGTTGGATGTGGGTGGCCTCGTCGATCATTCTTTGGCCGTCTACTGGCTCTTGTTTCGATGATTGATCATTTTCTGAGTGAATACCATGAGATGTGGTTGAGGGCTTAGAATCAGTAGTATATGGACCTTTCAAGCTTGGATTCTCTTCACCATATAGGGTGTTGTTCCCAAAGGTCTTCTTCTTGTGTTTTTTTTTTTTTTTTTTTTTTTAAAAGTGGGCTACAACACCAACAATTGCTTGTAGCAGGCCTGTTACATCAATTAGAATGACTCTTACTTCCTCACAACCAACACAGGAAACGCCAAGTATCTGTCTGAGTTAAAAGACAATAGCACTGAAAGATGTGACCACAGATGCTTCAGAATGTAGACTGAAGCTCAGTTCCTTCATATCTGAATCATTCTTTATTAAATAATGCAGTATCACAGCCATTAGTAAAAGGGGCATGACTGTGAACATGCCTTTTCACACTATTGTTGTTGTTTTTTTTCATCCAATTATTTTAGTGAATAAGGGTTTTTGTTTGATAATTACTACCTATTCAAAGTTGTGTCGAGGGGCACTGAGTGTTGGGTAAGGTTAGGTTAGCTGACTGGAAATGAATAAAAAACTATCGACAAAAACCTAGTTAGTGGTTTGAGAAACGAAAGAAAACACATTGTGAAAGTACTGTTTCTTTATTTGGAAAGGCTCACTCTACCCATCACAATGTATGGATCAATCATTGTCATTTATTGACAATTATTTAAATTATAAGGCACCCCAAGATGTGCTTTGAGACAATGTGGGGAGAAAAAGACATGAATGATGAAATACATTGGACCATACATGATGTTGTTGTTCTAAAAGACAAGAACATGTCAAACAACAGGTATTTTTTATTTAGTTATTAATAAATAATGGAGCAAATATGAGAAGGTTGTTTTTTTTAACTGATTTACTTCAAATTGGATTATCAAGCACACTTTAAAGACATGCTAAGGTGTGAATTTGGATCTGATGCCTGAAAGAGAAACTAATAGTTCAAAACATTTTTTTAAAGTAAAGAAATGCATTTTCTATCTCAGGCGATACACTGAAAATAATTCATAATATTTTACAAATTGAAATAAATAAATGAATAATTACATAAAGACCCCTGTCTTGAAGGCTCAGTGTGATTAATGCTCAGTGCACCTGAGTGATTTGCATTCAGTGATGCTGTGCAGTAGCCATAATACAAAGGTTCTTCTCACCTCTTCTTGGGACACTAAAGCCAAGCAAGAACTGGGGAGTATTAACTGTTAATCACCAACAGATGTGGAGTATAGTCAAAGAAGTGAAAGTAGAGGCCCCTTTCATTAAAAATGGAAAAAGACATTCAAAAATCCCAACAACTTCAGACTGATTATTTAAGCCTAATGGAGTTTTTGGTCACAAACCTGCCAAACTGCCTGTGAGAACATGACCATTTAGATTTTGTGAGCTTTCTGTAGCTGATTATATAGCTGGCAAGTTAGGATAAAAGAATACATTCAGGCACAGTTTAATGTAACAACAAAGTTTTTATTTTTCATGAGCTTATGTGGAAGTGTGCTGTTGTTTTAGTTAAGTACTTAATGACTTGCTTGCTTCATCAAACCATTTGTTATTCCCTGCAATCAAACTGCAATGGCCACAAATAAAACTGATGATTGAAAATCATTAAGCAACCTCATGGAGCATTAACAGAGTCTTCTGAAATACAATACAGGTCATTGTATTCATCATCTGTCCATAAAGCTCAGCAAAACACATTATTATACATTCAATTATCTCACATGCCTTTGAAAATACTTAATCTGATAATGTCAACTGAAAAGGTAAATATTCAAGTGACAATAGTGTTTACACATTTTGGTTTTGAAATTGGATATGTATAAATGATCTGCTTTCCTGGCCCATTTTGTTCATCAAAGTTTTCATGGGATAATTTAGAAAGGGTGATTAAGAGAGTCGGGGTGCTTCTGGAGCAAAGGAAACCACATGGCACTGCACGTCCAAACAGTTATCTCACATAAATACAAAAATAAACTGCACCATTTCTAACCATACTTACAATGTTGGTACAAAACATACCCTGAAATACAAGGTATATAGGACAGGCAAGACATTTATATGTACAGTATATTACATGAGATTAGTTACACAAACCAGTCTACATTATCTATATATTATTCTGTTCTGCATGTTTACAACTGCAAAAACTGACAAATATCTTCTGAGTTTTACAAAACAATTTTCACAGATCTACATTTTTTGGTAAAAAAAATAGATCACTAAATACACATTGCAATATTAAATTTCTTGAAATCTTGAATCATCACATGCAGATAAGGACAAAGTCAACTCAGCTACAAGACTGTTGCATTTCCACAATATTGATCACTGACAATTAGTGTAGTCACAATGTGATTACTTGAGGACCAAGCAATTATCATCTCTTTTGTGTGCTCTAAAAAATACACAACTAAGAAATAACTGTCAGGTAATATCATCACGATCATCAGATTTGTTTTTCAAAAAACAATCACGCATTTCACACAATAACTATCTGCATTGATAACTGGAAGCCATATTATACATATGGACCACCAAAGTACTGCACGTAAGGCTATTTGTAGCTCTAATTAAATGGGATAAAATCCATTGCTAATCTCTCCATGTGATTTTTGCCACCATTTCATTTAATCATCTAAAGCCATTTTGCACTCAAGCCAAAATGCCATCGAATGGACACATCTGGATATTTAGTGCTAGCATTCATATGAGACTTCCAGTGTTCTCCAATTCCACTTATTTTTCTGGTTTGCAAAATGTTTTAGGTGCATTTCAACTCAAACAAGTCTCCCTTGAAAGAAAAATGCGATTTTATTTGTATACATAAAAATTAAATCAAACGTTTCATTGCAGGTGAACATAGCTAAAGACAGATGGATGTTGACAGAATGAGGATGCTATCACCAGACGCTCTCATTAGCACATGAGCATTAATCTTGATTTCATGTAACGGAAGCAAATTATTGGTAATATTGATCGTGATAAATAAAAGTTACTGGAAAACAAGATGTCTGTTCTGTGTAATAAAGGCTTTTACAGTATGAACAATGAATTGTGTGATAATTCTTTTTGAATTATCCAGAGAGTTTCATGATCTTTTATGGTTAACTCATAAGATGACATGTTTTGAGGTGTCACCAAATCTGATCCACTGACATGTACATGAGCATGTACGAACATTTGTGGCTAGTTTTCTAACAGTTTTCTTCTGTCCATACAGAGAAGATGGAATGTGCATGTGAGGAGAAAGACACAGTGTCCTTATGCAAACTTTGGTTTACACTTCAACTCAAAACAATAAGCGACTAAAGAAAATCCTGAAAAATGCATCTTATATACAGAAAGCAACTCTTTTACAAACTTGAAATAAATATATATTAATATATATTATCATCAATGTATCATGTGCTATCAGACATACACTGATTTCATACATCCTGATGATTTCATAAACACATAAGTCTCAAATATGTACAGAACCACTCTGTACCTCCCTGAAGAACCTTCTTCAGTGTTTAATTTAAGCAATGCACATTTGGCCCTTTGCTCTTTGACTCCTAGAGAATAAACATATGGACAGTTATGGGTCCAATAATAAAGTTACTTTACAAAAGATGCTCATGAAGGAATTGTTGGTGGACATGTGAGCAAACAGAACTCCAGAGAATCCCCTCTGCTGATGGATGGAAACAAAGACCCATAATGCAACTTTTCCTTCACTTTGAGATCACAGCGTTATCATCCTGGATTTCCCTCGGTAACCTTTGACCCACATTGATCAGTTTACTGGGTGTGGACGATCACTTCTCATACGCCTTGTTGTGCAGGTAACTGAAGAGTGCCTCTAGTCCTTTGGTTGAACACCACAGCTGCTTCAGCATCTGACACTCTTTCTCATTCACTTCCTCCAGGACTGACATGAGGATACTCCTCACCAGGCATTTGGATTCTTCTAAAACCTTTTCAAACACACACAAAGTGGAGAGGGTCATTTGGTTATATTCCAGATACACTTTGCCCCCTGGGTTGTCTAGATCAGGACCTACCACTGCATTGCATGATGCCATTTCCTTCACACGCAGCATCACTTCTTGGTTAAATGTGGTTGGCCAGAAGACCTGTGACACCAGACCTCGACTGCATGCTTCTTGTGCTGTGAGTTTTCTTCCACAGAACAGCATCTCATTGGCCTGCCATTAGGGTTAGAAATGGGGTCAGGGTTAGCAAAGTATTTTCAATATGTTATGCTATCCAAATGTTTGATTTGGGTAAACACAGGGTAATCAGGTGGTTATAAGAGGTCAAGTGAAATTTGCCAGAAGCCTTGATATTTATGGGACCCACCAGAGCTACGCCCAGAATCTGGGGGAAGGTGTAAGAGGAGCATCCAGAGGGGGTGAGGTGGAGGGCTGCACATGGAGTTTGGAACCAGGCCCTCTCACTGGCCCACACCACATCACACAGGGGCAGGATGGAGGCCCCTAAGCCCAGAGCAGGTCCGTTTATTGCCACCACAATGGGTTTTTTGAAGTGGATGAATGCCAACACAAAGTCCCTAAAGGAGTCACAGAACAATCAGTAGCAACTCTGTCAAGTCTAAATGGCAAGTCATAAGAGAGTCAGTGTTTTTAGTAGACAGATTTCTCATTACCGTACGGCATCTGCGATGCGGCTGCTCTCTTTTTTGCGGTCAGTAGACAGACGCCCTATCAGGTACGACGGCTCCAGGCCACTGCAGAAGACAGTCCCCACGGAGCTGAGTAATAATAATTTGCTGTCATCAGCAGCTGCATTGCCCAGAGCTCGACACACTTCCTTCATGATCTGAAGAGAAAGAGGAGGAGATGTGTATTACATTTTTAACTCACCTGACACATGAAGAAAGGTTGAGAAAAAAGATAAAATATAGATATTCAATCTTTAGAGTAAGGCTTGACATCCACCCAGGATCTGTCTGGCAGACAGACAGGCCTAAGAAATAATGACAGACACTGAGAATGCAAGAATGCTTATTTCCATTCCTGCAATGCTGACAGCTTATGGAAGAGTGTATTTTCAATAGTGCTATTCAACTCGTATAACTAGGCACCATGTGATCAACATATTTTCACTTAAGGGGCCACAGATTTTCAGGATCCATTTTTATGTGCTGTTTAAGTGCTGGTGTTTAAGTTATGTATACATTCAGAAACACTATGGTTTAAATTCTTCTTCTTCCAGTGTTTTTATTTATCTTTCTTATAAAAATACTAAATTGATTAATAAAATAATACTAAAGGGAAAATCATAATGCTTGCTGTTTGACAATATATCCTATTTTACCATGACATCTACAAACAACAAATTCTTTCAACAAAGTGGAGTGTATAGTTATTGTATGACGAAATCTAGCAATTTCGACCAATACAATATCTTTATCATGTCTGAATTTACAGACAAAAGTATCAAAGGCTTGTGTGCATATTTCATGCATAGATGCACTACTGATGGAAAGCACATGTTATAATGGCATTTTTAAAATGGTATTCAATGGCTCCTCTCTTAGATCCAGAACTTTCTGTAATGTTGCTGTAGTAACTGTTTTAAGTCATCTGTTGACTGATTGTTAGTTAGTTCAAGTTGTGAACACATTATTTCATGCAATGATGGAATCAGCTGCTTTGTTGTCATTGCAAGCTTCCTTGGCACATCAACAGAAAAATGTCCTTAGCAAAATGTCATCTCCTCAGCGGAGATGCTGAATTCATCAAATCGTAAAACAATGTTGGTTTTAAATATAAAAGTATATAAAATATATTTAAAATATTAAAGTGAAATATTGGTGGTGACTTTGTTCCAAGCTAGTTAACATAACTTTCCGAGCAGCAGCAGACTGCAGGTGAGATGTTTACATGACAACTTGCTTGGCAGGTTGTTTCCTTGACAGCCTGCATGCCAGCTGCAACTGCATATAGATAGCATCTGCTTCTACTGGCGGTAATGTCGGACCCATAATCAAGTCAAGTCAGTCAAGTAATTTTTATTTATATAGGCCAATATCACAAATTTGAGTCACGGGGCTATACAATCTGTAAAACATATGGCACCCTCTATTGTTAGACCCTCGATTGACCGATAGGAGTCGTGCATGCAGATGAAATATATTAACTATAAATAAATATGATAATAAATCAATGGTCAGTCTTCAGTTAAGTACACTTGTATGATACCTCAACAAATGGGACCAATATAGCAGTCTGTGAAGAGAGACGTGTTTCACTCTGCCAGTTAATATCAGCAGTGCATCATTCAGCATCAACAGACAAGTGTTTGGCCTTTGTCTCATGTGATGATGAAGGGAGCAAGCCTACATTGTCAGACAGCCAACCTGATAAGAAGTCGTCTGGAAACCCAAACCGCCACATCACTGTCTGCAGCCAATCTGCACACTCTATTGCTGCATTTAATCAGATCATCACCCCTGACCAATATTAACCATTCAACCTCAAAGTGAACTTAATTCTCTATGTTTCACCAAGCACACAATCTGTTCCCAGTTTTAACTGGATGTGGTGAGTGTGTGTGTACGAGTGACGTTATTCTAGCAAGGTGAATTAAAACCCACTCAGATACATGTAGCAAAGATGGGCAGATGCTGGTTCCAGCCTGTGAAACAGAGAGGAAGTAGAGAGCAGTCAAAGTGACATTCATGTGCAGCGAGCAGAGGCCTTAAGGACATTTGTAGACAAACAAATAGCAATAGCAAGCATCATTTCCCTAGGAATGAAATCACCACCTCTAGGGGTGGGTATAAGTCAATCAATCATAAGTTTTTATGCTTTTTCTAAAATTTGAGTTTTCAGTAGGAGTCCTTCCCACTTTCCTGATGCCTTTTGCATTTTTCTGTAGGATAGTTTGTCATTTCTTAAAGCACAAATGTCTGGCCTTTTTATGGGGCTATATCCGAAACCACACCGCTCACTCATTTACTGCTCCCTATAGAATAGACACTCAGTAGTTTAATCTAGAGAGCAGTAAACTACTGATAGTAACCTACTGAGACCATTTTGGCATCATCACTAAAGATGTAGAGTCACACAACTGTAATGTTTGTCTATAAAATCTATAAAATTCAACGCATTGCATTGTCAGATATTTAACAGAAACTAGTGTACATTCCATAGAGATACTTGAACTCTTGAAAATTGTGGACAAGTAGTGTACTAACTAAACTAAACCAATGGCTGCTTGGAAGATAGGGTGGGTTTTCTCCGGGTACTCCATCTTCCTACCACAGTCCAAAGGCAGGTTAAGTTAATTGGTGACTCTTAATTGCCCATAGGTGTGACTGTGAGCATGAATGGTTGATTGTCTCTGTGTCAGCCCTGTGATTGACTGGCGACCTGTCCAGGGTGTACCCCGCCTCTCGCCCAGTGTCAGCTGGGATTAGCTCCAGCCCCCCGTGACCCTCTAAGGATAAGCAGTAAAGATAATGGATGGTATATTGCGGACAGTGAATATATTATATTGATTTCGGTCACAGTCCATAGCTCTTACAAAGTCAAACCTAAATGTTCTGTCAATTTCTAATGGAAGTAATTTTCTCATGTCACAGTAGGAAAAGCACAGGTGTAAATAATGAGATTAATGATGGCTGAATTCCATTTAGCTGCTTCAGTTTCCTGCTCCTGGTATTGTGCATGTGGGCTCACTGTCGTGATGTTATCAGTGACACCTGTGCTTTTCCTGCTATGACAAGTCAAAATGTCTGCTGTAAAAAAGGCCTGTTGGGACTCCTTTCTCCCTCTTCATTAGTGCTTTCTTAAAGGCAGGTGTGCAACAATTAGGCCTACATATACTGTATTTACATACAAATATACAATATACTACAGAGGCTTAATGACAGTGATCACGATCTAGGCAATTTCCAAATACATTTAAAATCATTTCTCTACAAAAGAAAAAGTCAAATACTTTCTTTTTATCGAAGCATTGAGTGTTTGGTTGAAAAATGCACAAGGATATTTTTGAAGATTTTCTCAGTGAAAGCCATTCAGTAGGCATATCCACAGACTCTCTTGTTCCTGTAGCTTCAAAGACTGTGAGACAGAGAAGGAGCTGTCAGAGGTGTTTGATAAACCCAGAGCTTACAGGTTTACTGTCACACATGAAAGTACACACATATGTGCACACACAGTTTAGACCACTTCAGTGCCTGTGAAGTACAGGCTGCCGTGCAGAAATGCACATGGTGCTGCATCAAAGCCAAAACCACCCTCTGTGGAAGATCTAAGACACATCCTACAATCTGAGGGGAGGAAAATCCTGTTTGCTTAGATTTATGAGCCAGAGGTGGATGATTGTGATACATGCCATTATTTGTGGCTAAACTCACTATTGTATTGATGAACCTCTAAGGAATCTGTAAAAAGAATACATTTAAAACTCTTTATTCATTTACTCAAAATGCCAACTCACAATAGAGCAAGACTGAAAATGTTTCATAAGTTAACAAACTATAATTTTCTTTATGATTGCTTAATTAGTATATCAGCAAAGGTCTAAATTATATATATAGACCTGAATGACATGGTCTCTCCAGTTTATTTGTACAGGGTCAATATCAGTTAGTGATGAGTAAATGTAACATAAAGGCATGCTAATCGTGAAGTTTTCAACATTTATCAAAATTTTAAAAGCCTTTATGGATAACTCCAAAAACCATTTGTCATTTTGACAGATTCAAAACAAAATGGTAATTCATAAATTAGACCTTCACAAAATTAAATAGAAGGTTACAAAATGTCACAATAGTCAATAGAAAAAGTCCAAAAGCGAACAGACTAACTTTCAAAAGTGCAGTTGGAGAAAGCATCTACTGAACTGTGAAAGCAAGTTTGAATATGTCCAGGGGAAATTGAAATGGAGCAGCTTGTTGTTGATTGGAGTGTGGAAATGAGAAACCAATCACTGGCTGGTACTTTTCCTGCAGGCAGCCAATTCTACAAGTGGATCATCACAGTGCAAGAAGCTACAGCATCAGAGCAGAGAGCCATTAAACCACATTCAGTGTTGCACATTAGTCAGTCATTGAGAATGGCTCATGTAAAGAAGCCTACTGTGACAATGGCAATCATAAATCTATACATAAACACATGCTACTCCAAAATAGGTATAGTGTTAGATCCAATGTTAAAATTATAGACTTTGATAGAACTCCTACATCCATGTTTATCACTGTGACAGATTATAATACATCACAGCCCAACTCCTGAATTCAGGATGTACAGTTTGGTCTGCCACTAGATGTTGATTTTATGGGGGGAATTTGATTGACAAGGAGTTAGCAGGTGATCAACAAATTGCTGAGGAGACTGTGAGAAAACATATCAAAAGTCAGTGAACACAGCTTGATATAGATTATGCGCCCTAAACGCCTGTAGAGAAGACTCAGCTGGTATATCAACACACCTAATCAAAAGTGCTCCTAAAAATAGCAAGATCCTGTTTACATGTGTTCAATGTTTATTAATAATTTACCAAAAACTTTTTGCTGTTTCAGATCTAAATTTCAGCATGAAAACCATGAACATCTGGATTTTCAGTCATCATGGAATTCTGCCATTGCGATAGCAAAAATAATAATTTTATTTTACCAGCTGCTTTTGTATTGAAGTATCTGAATAACATTGTAAAAGTCAAAAGAATTATTTGGGCTTCTTTTTTAGCATGTTAAATATTACGTTTTGGTGATGTTCCTGTTTTAAACATCAATAAATGTAAAGATAGACAAACATTTTTACAACTAAGAAATATTGCAAGATGTACAGCATTAAGGTATTTGATCATTGAGCTTACATGTCAACAACAAAACTTGATGTTAGCGATCACAATGCCTTCTTGCAAACACCCTGTTTGAACCAAATGATCCAACACAAATTGGACAAAACAGAAAAGTTAGCTTCAACATTGTAATCTCTAGCAGAGATGTAAGTGTTACTTCTACATAGCAAGCAGTGGAAATCATTGGAAATCTGGCCATCTATCTCTAGGGTCTCCAGTTCTCTCGAAGAATTATTACATAATGCTCTCCTCTATAATCTTGCTACATAATTTCTTCACTAGTTCAACTGACATTTTGCTGCAATAACAACAGATGGCATAATGCTGGATTACATGTATCCCTAATTATTTGTAGAAACCTTGTTTGGCAGGAGGCAGTTTTAAGGAAACTCTGTGTCAGTACTAAGGACAGAGCCCAGGAGTTGTTTCCTAACCTTTTTTTGCAGAGTACACATGCTCTTTTTCAGCAATGGCCTGTGTTAGAGAACATAATCACACCTGGCAGCTGTCAACTAAAACCACAGTTTTCTAAAGTTGTCTACTGAAAAGCTCCCCTGGAGCAGGTGGGGAGCGAGTGCATACCTCCAGGGCATCTCTACAGCAGTTAATGAGGAAACTTTTCTCATTTATTTATCCCCATACAGAGCTCCTTGTCAGCTGGGATGCTACGTTTGATTATGTTACATAATCAAACGTAGGTCTCGATACAATGATACGTACCAGAGAAACACAAAAACATAAAAAGACAAACGGACATGCACAAATGAAAATAAAATAGTAACTCCTATGTATAAGCAGTCACACAGCGTATGTAGGTGTGCGTACATTCCCGTTCTCACCTCTGGTGTCAGAGCGTTGTTGTCTGTCGTTTGGCTGGAGAGCAGGACGTGCGTGAAGCCTTCCTCCTTCCTGACTACGATGTCTCGGAAGCGACAGTTGCTCTCATTCTGTCGCACATTGTACCTCAGCCGCTTGTCGAACACGTAGCCTCTCTCCTCAGCCAACTTCCTCTTTACTGAGCTGTGAAGATGCATCTTGCCATTGGCCAGAGGAGAACCTGACGGAGCAGGGATGAAATAACAGGTCAATCTGTCATCTGGGACTTATGTAGCTATTAGACACCTACTGATAACATTGATCATTTGAAACACCATGACAGAAACGCCTCATATATGAATTTAAAAACTGTGTGAAAAATGTTTTATATTTTTCAACCTTGATGTTGTTTGACATCAACACCAATTTCATTGCTGAGATTTGGGGATGTAGTAACATACATACATAATAGTCTATTCTAAAGTAATAATGTCCATTAAGCATCACATCAAAGTTAAAACAGGAAGTAGCTTTGAAAAATATAATGGCTGTTTACAATGATCATTTTGGGAAAAACATTTAAACACTGACCTTCACTTTCACTTCAACCAGTGAAATTATTATCCAAACCACTGGTTTAGATAATATGGTTAAACTGGAGACTTATTAAAAGCTCTGTGACTGAATGACTTGTTTTTCTTTGAAACAGACTTGTGATAAAGAACTATGCTGAGCTTGATTTGACTTGTTTTACAATATATTTGCATATCTGATGTGGAAAAGTGAAGCGTAATGTCTCACTGACTGTCAGCTGAGGAAAACTGCTGCCCCCTATCACAGCATCGGCTCTGCAGCACATTTTTCTTAACTACCATAAGGTGGTCTAAGTTTTCTTTATATAGCCTATATATATTAGCTATCAGACAAGTTTAGCCTTACTTGAAAAGGTGCAAAGGTTCCTAAAAAGTGCATTTTCTTAGTACCTAATCTGGTATGACTTTCATGTTTTCCTGTGTCTTACAGAAAAGAGAAGTTTCCATTTCTGTCTGTTATAAAATCAGGGGTTGAAAAGCTGAAAAATGACTTCATACTGTATTTGCAATAAATACTTTAGAAGATATTCCTAGATAGCATTTTTAGCATTTCTATTGTTATTGCAGCATGAAACATATGCAACTTATATGCTAAAACATAATCAGAACTTCTGAAATTTTTACAAAAACATGAGGTTTGGATCTTTCGTTTACAACTAAAATTCTTTATCATTAAAAGGAACTTTGAATGGAGTAAGACATATGTACTTGCAAGTGTAGACTGTGGTTTGTATGAATTTTGTTGTAAGTCAGTTAATTATTTGGAATTTGTTTGTCTTTTCTGTGGACCCTTACAGCTGGCAGGCATGTCACTAATGTGCCAAGATAGCGTTCGCCTATTTTTGTGTCATCTGACAGTAATTTCTCTGCAGTATATCTAAGCTGTCCCTGGGGGATTCATTGAATTTGATTTTTTTTTTTCTTGATTGCATTAATATTTCTAGCTCGAAAACCGCACACAGAGCTGAGTTTTCTTGCTATCTAAAGTTTCACATTTGAAAAGTAGGACCAACATTAATCCAAAAACTGTTCTGATTCATATTGATTAAAAGGTTTCTGTGAAAGCTGAGTAACACAATCTCAGTTGTGCACTTCCATCAGCTGACTGGATGAAAGAAGAAAGAACCACAAGTTAAGCAATGCATGAGTCCTTTATCTATGATTGATGCAGTGGTTGGAAACAATAAAACACAAATAAGTCATACATCACTCAGGAACAAAAGCGCATTCTTTCTCACCACAGCAAGTGGTGTGACGTGTTTTTGAAACATTTCAGCTAACAATGTCAATTATGAAAATACTAATATAAAAGCTGGGTCTTTAACACAAACGGTGGGTCTGATATTTGGAAAAAAAATCTTTTCAACTTTTGCTTTCAGTGGTGACTTTGAAACCTAAACTACCTAAAATCACTCAATGAGAGCCTCAGTCTCTGTTTTTAATCATGAGTGATTTCAGGTAATGGTAATGTAGGCTGTAGATATGAGAAACTGGCATTAAATAATCATTTATGTGATGGACTGTATATCATCCACCCCAAGCTTTCTCAAACTCAGACCCAACATATAAAATTACAGTTCAATTCAATTCAAATTACAGTTAAACTTAATAAATTGGGGTTAGTTCCTCTAACAAACAGAATCACCCAGAGTTTGACTCTGCAATACAAAATTTAATTAACAGCGATTTTCAAATTAAGAGTCTGTTTCAATTAAATTCTACAGAGGAAGACCATAAACAGACATCAGCCTGGACAGATGGGATTTCTAATGGTAGTAGTGCTTTAAAATGGTTGTAGGACAAGAGCCTGAGGCTTTGGTCTCACTGACAGTGCTCCAGACACATGACATTTTTGGACAATCAAGAGGTGCTGTCAGCAACTGGTGCTACCGTTAGCTAGCCAATTGTCACGGAGATACCAGCATCTCAATCATTATGGTAAAATGAATGACATTTGCAACCTCGTGTCTTCGCTCCCACAATTTACTGAAAGACTTCATACCATGCTGCTGCAGGTTTTAATTTATCCCTATGCTCAAAAAAGATGTATCATAGGTAACGGTATAATGACAGTATGAATTGATATCTCCTATGGGCAATTCTTTTTCTTTTTTCTGTAGAGAAACAGAAACTTGAAGGGAATGTTTAATGAAGAAAGGTCAATCAAACAGGCATCTAGAATGCCACTGACATCTTCTTGTTGCTGCTATGCAAGCAAATATTTGGCACTCCTTTTCTTACAATCTTTCTTACAACTCTGCTAAATATGTAGGTCTGTTTTTTTTTACCCAAATTACATGACCTCGTGTGAACATTTTACCACCAGTCGACAATCACAGAGACACCCTCTGCCAGTGCTCAGGTTAGCGGGTGAAGCTTAGGGTGCTGAATGAGGTGAGTGGGGTAGTCCTTTGAGGATTAGGAGATTAGGATCCATAATAGCTGCCAGACCAACAGCCATTGGTTAGGTTGGTAGCCCAAATGTTCTCACATAGAGATGTTCTCAGATGAGGTCTCACGATCACTAAATTAAGTTGTGGTGCTTTGAAATGAGTGAACAACTGACAGATTCCATGTGGAACTTTTTTCTATTTTCAAGTTCTCATTCTGGTGCGATGTAGCCCCAAAAGTGCACTAGAGTTTGCAACCAACAGTTAAATACATTGAATAACATGACTGAAGTTGATTAGAGCTGGACAATAACAAACAAAAATCAACAAGAGAGCACAACAAGCACATAATGTACATACCAATATGCACACATTCTGCGTATTCTGTGTATCTGAACAGAACAGTAAAGGTAGCCGGTACCCACAACAGAGGACATAACATTCCTTTAACAGGTATTATGGATGAATGGGAATGGACAAACTTCATATTAATTCTACTGCTGAGATGTATGTGTTGTTATTCAAATATGGTAAAAAATTTAAAAAACCCATTTTGATCTGAATTTTCTGTTTAACAAACCAGGATGACTTTTTGAAAACTTATGTAATGATTAACTATAGTAGTGCAGCCCTGGACTGTGACCCAGAAGTGAAATTCAAAGGTGTTATCAGCTGCTCCTGTAGTAAAGAACACAGTAGGAGCTTTAAGAGCTGTGTCTCTCTACAGTATAAAAGTGTGCCTTGTAATATATACTTTATTTATCTTTATAAACAATGCAATCTATCATGTAACAGGAAATGCTCATCATGGAAACATAATAAAAAAAACATCCAAAAAAGATAACAGTGTGCAATATAAACTGAATCACTTCTATGTATGTAGCTGTCTGGTATGTTAGGAACTTTTCAGTACCTGTAGAAGTCCACACTCCAGTGCATTTTCCATTAGAACCAAACTGATACATCTGCATGGCTGATATTAGCCATTAGCCATTTTTTGAACTATTGCACTTATATCAATATGGGCCTGTATGACAATAAGTAACAAGAAATTGCAGTACAGACAGGCCAAAGATATATTTGAGGTCATTTAGAAACAGCGTCATTACATAGATTGTTCATCAGAGAGCACTAGCCTGTTGATCAGACTGAATTGCCATTTTGTTTCACTTAAAAAAGGAGCTGTAAGCGACATTCACTGCCACTAAATGTCACACTAGAGCACCAGCATCTCAGACCAAAACAAATGGGCACTATGGCCCACCAGACTCCATTGAGAAAAACAGTAATTTTACCTCACAAATCAACTGGACAGAAACAAAACAAAAGTCACCAAAACCGTCTTTGTTAGTCTTTCCACTGTCCCAACAATCACCAACTCTGGTTTGGTCAAAATAAACCCTTAGTTCACCGCGTTAGATGAGAAAAGAAACAGGGAGGGACTCACATGCACCAACATGCACGGGCGCCGGACCGGCTACCAAAACAAAGAACAGAGAAGCTCGGATGACAATACACACACAGGGAGTGTGACATCATTCTCTGAGCAGGACACCATTACTCCACTATATCTTTATAAAGCAAACAGTTGTTTACTGCTATATTAATGTTCAGGATCTTGCATACAGAAAATTTAAAGACAGAATAAGTAGGATTTTTCCATCACTGTTTGCAAACACACAATTCAAAGTTAGCCCCTCCTCCCCGTCTCAACGAGCTAGAGAATAAATGAAGAGAGGGAGTGGCGTTGGCGAGAACAAAGCAGTGAATCAAAGAAATAAAACGTTATTTTCTGGTTGTTTTATAGCGGTTACGTTCTAAAGCACAAATAAAATCACCCACACCTTCCGCACAACCCTGTGGGAAGGAGCCACATTGAATGCAGCCGAAGCCAGGCTTCATCCTGTCCACTCCGTGGCCTCTCTGCACAGTGTGTGAATGTAGCTCAGCCCCGCCCTCAGTCAAACAGACACACAGCCCTGCACACAGACAGAGCAGAGGAGATACGGAGACAGCGAGGTTGCAACGTCACATCCTGCGCGCTGTTATTGGCTGGGGGCTACACACCACTGCCCAAAGGTTGACGCACCCAGAAACATCCCGAACACAGCAAACTAATAAGATACTAAGAAAATACAGGCAGAGGGCACAGGGAAGGGTCTCTGAAGATACAGACACCTCCATACTCTATAGTGAGTCTATACATTGTTTTTTTTTTTTTTAGGAAAAGTCTACGTCTTATTCTGCCTTTAACTATATGAATCACTGAAATGATATTAGATGGTGGTAGCGATTCAGAGGTCTGAAACAAGGCTAAGAGAGCACTGGCAAGTTTATTTCTTAACTGTGAAATGTCCCACTCATATATTCACATTTCACAGTTTTTTGCTAACCAAATTTAAGACATCTTATCAAAAATGTTTGTCAATGTTACAGATTTCTGTAAAAAAAAAATTAATATCTGCCGATATTGAGAGAAGAAGTCATGACATCACGTCTGGTCTAGCCTCTGTTCCACAAGCTTCTGTAACTCCATGCAATCTCTCTCTCTCTTTTTTTTTTTAATGAAACGTGTTCCATATTCCAAATTGGCATTCGCTACAGCACTTGCTATTAGAAATTGAAACCTTTGTGATTTCAACAAAGTTAAACAATGATTATTTTGAGTGCATACAAAAAACTACCAGTGCAGGTACTTGCGTCATCGTAACTTGGTTTCGTAAAAACTTCTACTCTATTCAGTCCTCTCTGTCATGCTGTTATCACAAAAATGTCTGAGCTAACCGTGCCTTGCCTCTTTTGTCAAGCATTTGACGTTTAAAGCGAGATTATGTAACTTCTACAAGAAGAACATATTCTCCTTCTTTAAAATGAAAAGTTGAAAATGCACCCTTGTTCAACTCAGTACATACAGGGGTTTCACAGCTACAACTTATGTGGTCTGGTATGACCAGTAGCCTATGGTGTCTAATGTTAGAAAACTTTAGGTAGATGTTGCTGTGTATCTGACATTTCTGAGTCAGTTTGCTGACTTTACGACCCTTCTCTACTTCGCTACTGTTACATTTCATTTTAGCATATAATTGTCACTTGTGGCCATAGCGGCCACTGTTCAGCAAGAGTTGCAGTCTCATTTAAATTAAAAATTAATTAATATTCACTTTGGCTCTGTATATTGTTATCAGATTTTTTTAACTACCACATTACAATATTAATATCTGCCTAAAATTACAGTATCAGCTGAGCTCTATTTTTCATTTCATTCAATATCTCAACATCTTACCTAGCTCAGTGGTGAACTGCTGTCCAGTGGTATCCATGTTTCCTACTTCTCCATCCACTGTGTCCAAGGGCAGTCTATGTGACCTTGCTGCTGTCTTGTGCATAAGAGGCTCCATCTCTCCATTCTGGAGTCCATTATGAGGAATCCTCACTGGAGGAACAAAGTGAGGTCCCCCCGGTGGAGGAGCCTTGTACATCATGGCTTTACTAATTCTGTCCCCTAAAGCATGTTTCCCAGGTCCTACACCCACCTTCCTCTGCTTCTGAGTGGGTCCTGACCCTCCACTTCCAATCCCTAGAACAGTCCCTACTCTAACCCCAACAGCTGGGCCACAAGTCCTTTTCTTTTTTCGGGTCTCAGACCGAGCTCTGGAGTTTTCTGCAGATCGGTGGCTGATGATGAGGGGCTCTTGACGATTTTTTGGAACTTTGGGCCGTTTGTGTGAGTGCAGTCTCAAGCTGTTGAACTGGTCAATGAATTCCTCACAGTGCAGTAGGTGGTGCTCTGGCTCCCATGTGTCCTCCTTACTTCCATAACCTTTCCACCTTATCAGGTACTCCCACTTACCCTTCTTGTTCCGCCTCTTGTCCACGATCCGTTCCACCTAAAGGCAGCACACACAGGGACAGGAAATTAAAAAAAATGTTTTACATACAGATTTACATGTTTCTCCGCTCCCATAACACTGATGTGTTTAAGAAATGAAGAAAAATAAACTGTATGTACTGATAAACTGATCAGCACAAACATTCACAGTGCAATAGACAAAGAGATTTACATGTTTAATCATTTTTAAATGCATTCCCGCTCTCTCTGTAGAGTCTCAAACAGAATATAAAAATAAGAACATTCAACATTAGCCCCTTCTGCACAGGCTAATTGACTGG
This sequence comes from Siniperca chuatsi, assembly GCF_020085105.1. Classification (NCBI taxonomy): domain Eukaryota; kingdom Metazoa; phylum Chordata; class Actinopteri; order Centrarchiformes; family Sinipercidae; genus Siniperca; species Siniperca chuatsi. The sequence goes on from NC_058042.1 coordinate 19,485,294, forward strand.
CAGAGGTTTTATGAATGGAAATGTCTGCCGCACTGTGTTTTTTGATATTACAACACGGGCATGTCTAAATTTTCAAATTCTACACAGTGGCTTTAATCTTTAATGTCTAATGCAATGAAACAAAAATTAGTTCAACGGGCCATTTATGTGACAGACACTGAGCTTGTTTATTTCCTTTTGATATAGCTTCTTCTCATCAGAAAACTGAGGCAATCACTATTGGCTTTACAAAAAAGATCAAAGCTTGAAACGATGCCAGTCTGGCAGATGATGGAACTAACAGACAGCTGAGAACTGTATATCTACCAATAATCAATTTATTATCTGTATAAATGTACGGATATGCCTTTGACTTTTAACTATATGTCCACTAAAATGTATCATATGTGTGCCCTATTTAATTCTAATATAACTTACAGGGTCTGAGGCCCATCATACGATTTTATATTGCTGAAAAGCCCTGTGGGAGTGCATGGCCCAGCACTATACACAGCTGCGTTGTGGGTCCGGCAGCCACACCACAGAAATTTGGTGTGAATATTCATGATCCCCAGAGGATGAATCCTTTTGTTTTTGCTGTAATGGCACCATCAGGCCAAAATTTCCACTTTGTACACAGGAAATAACTGTAAAACCTAACGGTCAGATTTCCATGTTTCATGTTTCCCAGAAGATAAACCCTCCAATTTCATATATATAATGATGTATGTTTTAATGTTGAATTATATTTTGAGACATTGCCAGGGAGTGTCAAATCTTAAAAAAGGTACATTTTGTGACACATGTCAAGTTTAAGATAAGGGCTAATTCCCTGCAGAAGAAAGATAAGAGACCAGAGTGGAGCTGAGATGAGCTGCAGGCTACTATAATGAAGAGACCTAAAACATCAACTTTTCAAGGTCAACCCAAATCTAGAAAAGCCGGTGTATTTTACAATTATGTTAGGCCAGCAGAGAACACTATGCAAATGTTACTATTTAACCCAGGTACTGAATTATGTGCAGTAACTGAATAAACCCAGTGTAAAATGGACACTGCACACATTCTTAGCAAAAAAAAATAAGAATAAACAGAAGAAAATTAACCTAAGATCTCCAGTTCAGTGCAAAGAAACAGTGACTATAGTACATTTGTTATCATACTGGAGATTTTTTCTGTCTTCCTCAACATAGTCAGCATAGTTCATGAAATTACTTTAATTAAATAAATTATAGACTATATAACACCAAAATCTATGTTTTAAGTTAAAAAGTAAGTTGTTGTTGTTGCATACACAATAAGGCAGTGACATATTTCATCATTTGTTAAAAGACTAACTATGATAGTGTCGTCTGCAAACCTCACACAATGTGTGTGTGACTAATCACTCAAATTATAAGAGTGAGCTATTACTTTGCAATTCAGTTTGATTGCATTTTACTTGATTTGCAATTCAGAAGGTGCTGACAGGACTGAAGGTGAAATTTCTGGGCAGTAAGCTGTTCATATTCCACAATTCAATGAAGTACGAACATCCCTCTTTTAAAGGGACAAATACTTTGGCAGACCAAACTTGGGCTTTAATGACAGTTCATACTGTTCAAATGTTTGTTTTTTATTGAGTGGCAATTACTATACACTATATTGTGACTAGGTATCTTAACTCAATGTAACTTCTGATGGTTTTCAATTTCCCAGATTTGGGTGATGTGAAACATTTCTAAGAAAAACTTTGATGTACAAAATTAACCTGTATGTTCAAATTTTTGATTATTTGATTCTTTAAAAATGAAAATTCAAAACATCTGTTAATAAATGAAATTAACATAAACACTGACTACAGCATGTGCAATGAGAGCAGCAAAAAAGGGTTGAGGGGAGGGGAAGAAAACAGGACTCACTGAAGGCCTTAAGCAATTTACTTTATCTCAGACCATTGGTCCATCGTAAAAACGAGCCACACACACATCATCACAAAGAATACACACAGGACACATCACAAAAACAGTCATACATACACACCACAATAAAACATCACAGCAGAATCTGTCAGCATCACCCATTCTCAAAATTTACAAACCAACACCTGCACCAATGTTGACACATCACAAACGTGTAACATGTAGGTTTTGGTTGGATATTTATACATATACTGTATACTGTAAGGTTCCTTATCACTGCCTTATTTGGGGGTACATTTATGCTGCCAAACATATGACTAGCGATATAAAAAGCACAAGTAATAACATCCTCAGGTATCATGTAAGGCTCTTCTGATTTTATAGCAGTCTCTTACAGTTACTCTGAAGACAAATGCTGAATGCAGCTTTTTGGTCTTCAAGACTTTAAGCATACAGGAAAAGACAAGAAAAAGTTTTAGTAAGAGTATGTTAAACAATGCTTATAGGACATTTAGAAATGGCATGGTTTTGGGCCATGAGATTGATGGAAAATGGTTGGAGGGTTTCATCAGAGGCTTTAGTGCAGCTGTGGTAATAACTGCTCATCATGTTCTCAGATGTGCTGCGCACATTAACAGGAGTAAACAGCCTTTGATGGGTGAGCCGCAGGGGTGTCACAGAAATGAACAGACGATTAGCTTGCTTACAGTCCCAAACAATGTCACACTTAACAGCATTGCAGAGATGCATGCAGAGAAAAGAAGAGAAGGAAAGAAAAAGCGTAGGGTAAACTTGTGTACACGGCCCGGAGAGGTTTAGAAATACTTGATGCTTAAGTGTGAGCTGGCAGAGAATGAGTAAATGTGGGGCACTACTATCCTCCAACACCAACCATACGGTGCTGTGTACATCACATGCTGTGTATAAATTCTGACAAACCATCAGCGGCAATGTTGACATGAGGACCAAACAGTAAGACTATGCTTATATAAAAGCCGTCTAATTTTTAAAACGCTATTTTCGTGTGAAACGACTTGTGTCCACACTAGTGTTTCCAGGTCTTTTTCATAGAGACCTCTGCTCGCAGTGAAAAACGGCATCCAAACTTCATCCTCTTTTCATTTGGCAAACAACAAAACTAAACATCACAGCCAACATCCAGAAAGTTGGACAGAAAACACAATTCTAATTGGAGGGAAACACTATTTGAAGGGGGAACAGAGTTTGACATGATACCAGCTGAGCAAATTGTTATTTTATGGTTGTGACATCGCCTGACAAAATCAGCATACATACAGGTTACAACAACAGCTGCGCTGTGTGTTTGGCTATATTGACATTTAAAATGAACGATCACGGAGAGGGTTAGAGGCAACTAAAGGCCATCTTCTTAACTTTACTGACCCCAATGCTCGCTGGGCAGCTTACGTCATTGTTTTGCAAAAGGTCAGTTTTCCTTATAAACATCTGAAACACCAAGTCGGGATTGAAGATTTCCACACTCAGGAAACTATTTTGGAAAATTTAAGCTTTTGGGCCCAAGGCCCAAGATCACCATCATCTCTACCATTAAAGAAAATCAGTAAAATTGGACAACCCTATCAATGATCACTGCTTTAGTTTTGGCCAAACATGGCACGCGTTGCAGCAGCATGTCTTCCAGGGCACAATCTGTTGGAGTTAGCCCATAGTTTTTAGGATTTAGTGATGATTGGTAAGGTGAACGACCATTTTTGCATTATGAATCATGATAACATGTCTCTGCAATATCAAAATCTTCATATGCATCTCCCACCTGAAGCAAGGGGACGTCTGGTGGGTCACAAACCCTTCAAGAATGATCTCCTGTGAAGGCATTCTCCATTAATAATGTGTGTAGTAGAACAGCACTGCTGCATTGGCTGGCCTTGCTTATCATTGCTATAAATTGAAACTGTATACAGTAATATTTATTAGTGCAGGAAGATCTATGTGTCTTTGGTGAACAATGGTTGCTCTAGAAACAGACAACAAAATGTATGTTGATTTTTCCTTGCAATAATAACAATACAAAGATCGATCTTTGTATCTATGGATCTTTGAAAAATTCTACCCTGTAGGTTGTATTGTTTGTTTTCTTTCTACTTATGTGTTTGTGTAATTTATATAATAGTTTCCTTTCCTAATCCACAGATGCTGCAAGAATATTCTATAAACTTTGATACTGAATATATTCAGTTTAGAATCCTAAAAGTAACTTTTGCTTTATTACTGACACACTCCTTCAGTTATTGGTGGAAAAATAATTGCCAGTGACTCATTAGTATGTTATGACTGCACTATAAATGGAAACCTACGCCATAGGTATCTACGCTGAGACTCCCATTAACCCCTTGCGCCTAATATAAATCCAGCTTTAGGTGAAACCGATCAGAAGGTACACAAGTGTGAAAATTCACAAGATCAAGCATTGTGTGTCCCTTTGAAGGCAGTGGATTTGTGAATTTCAGTTGAAATTTTGAAATTTCAGTTGAAAGTTTGAATTTCAGTTGAAATTGGAAGGAATCTGACATTGCTTACTGTTTGTTAAGCTGGAAATGGTGGATGGTTGGAAAGTTTGAATGCAGCTGTGGTAATAACTGGACATCTGAGGATTTTCTCAGATGTTTTAAACACATTATTAGGAGTAAACAGCTTTTGATGGGTGAGCTGTAGGGGTTTCACTGAAATGAACAGGTGATTTGAATGCTTATAGTCCCAGACAATGTCACACTTAACCATATAACAGCATAGCAGAGACACATGCAAAGAAAAGGAGAAGGAAAGTGGAGGAGGTAGATAGAGGGGCAAAGTTGCATACACAGACCAGAGAGATTTAGTAACACTTAGTGCTTAAGTATGAGCTAGGAGAGTGGAGGTGGGCATTTCCTCCCTCAGATGCTAAATTCCTTTTCAGCAACCCAAAACATAGTGAGAAGACAGGCGTGTAATGTACACCCTGACATCACTTCTGACCACTGGGTGTGGTCAGAAGTGTGCACTGTTGCACCTGTAACCCCACCCAACAGTGATGTCAGGGTGTACATTACACACCTGTCTTGACATCACTGACAGATCACAGTCCGCACCCCCACTACATTATCACTCGCAGAGTGAGTCTTGGAGGGCAGAACCAGGCGAAGTCCAGGAGTCTTAGTTAATCAGGCACTGAATACAGATTGTGGCCGCAAACGCAAGGAAAACCATAGCGCACATTCTCACAAAGCCATTTTCTTAGTAAATCGAGCCCTAAAAGTTCATGCACCCACATGAGTGGAAAGTAGTGAAAGTGAAATATTAGTGACTCTCTTCAAGAGAGAAAAGTTATGGTATATAGTCGCTAGATTTGTCAATAAGCACTTTTGAAAAAAGTCGCTACGTTGGCAAAACTGGGATCATCAAAGTCACTATGATTCATCATCTGGGAACCATGAATGTCAATGCAAAAATGTTGCGCCAGTCTATCAAGTAGATGGTGAAATATTTTACTGGATAAATTAAAACTTTGACCTGCTGTTGCCACTAGATGAAAAGTCAGGGGCTCACCAGGTCATTAAAATGTATCTCTGGGCACCATGGATATCTGTGACAAATTTCAACATGGCTAAAGAAGATACAACTTCAAGCAGAGCTTCAGAGTGTCCACAACAGATAAACACTGAAGCAGTGCCTTTAGTTGTAAATCCATGATTGTCTGTAACCATCATCAACAAGGACACCTTTACAATCTATTACAACCAACAAAGTTCAAGTAAACCACAGCCATTGTTCTTCATGAATGAAATTTCAAACTTTTGACAGCCATGTTTCAAGCCTACAGGAGACGAGTATTTGATGCTCCAAAGGCAGATTTTGGGTGGAGAGGGGAAAAAAGTAAGTAAGAGGATGGGAAAACCTTAACTTCTCTTTTGCAATACATCTATACATTTTTAAACAGGAAGTTAGGCTCGAGCAGTGAGCACCTCAGTACAGCAACTGACCCCAAGTTGTTGTTTTCTCAATGTTGTAGAACTGTCCTAGTTCCATTCATTCACAGTGAAAGCCTGACCATTATCCACAATTTCACAAAAAATGCTTTCACACATTACTTCTCAGATGGTTTGATGTCATCATATCTGTTCAGCACAACTCGCTAGTTTACTCCACTTTCCACTAAGTAAGATAACAATGGCCTAGTTTACTGAAAGATCAATAAAGCATGCAACAGATGAGAGTGACAGTGCATTTTAGGAGTGCCCCCACTGCAGCACACAGCACAGCCTGTTGCCCTTATAGACTGAATATTGAATTCCGACAGATCATTATAGACCAAATATTTAATTCTTTCCCACTTTCACTGGTGCCAGAAAAATACTCACTTTCCATACCCAACCAGCCTATCTCACTCAGTCCTGGACGTCACTTGTTTTGTTTTTTTGTTGTTGTTTTTTTTTTTATTTTTTATTGTGCAATAAAGTGATTACAGAAAGGCCAAAAGAGATTATACAAAGTAAGACAAAGACAAACAACAAACAGATGTTCAGCAAAAACTGTGTATGCAGATGGATGTGTGTGTGTGTGTGTGTGTGTGTGTGTGTGTGTGTGTATGTGTTTGTGTGTGTGTGTGTGTGTGTGTGTGTGTTTGTGTGTGTGTGACCCATGGGTAGAGACTACTTTTTGAGGGTTAAGACTTGGTTTTAAGGTACAGGTTACAATTAGCTTAAGGTTAGGGTGAGGGTGAGGGTTAAGGTTAGGCATTTAGCTGTGATGGTTAAGGTTAAGGTAAGGGGCTAGGGAAAGTGTTATGTCGATGACTGTCCCCCACGGGGATAGTGAAGCAAACATATGTGTGTGTGTGTGTCTTAAGGTAATAGAAGATGTACACAGTATCACATCCCAAAGCCTTTCAGCCCAGGCTCCACCTCCTTAATTCCCCAACATCTTCTTTCCAAAAGATGGATTTTCTAACTTTAAAGTTAGCTCTAAAGTCAGCTAATGACCAAAAACCCCGGCTTCACAACGTCTTTTTAGAAACCTATTAGTAATGTCAAGATGTTCTTCTTCATTGAAAAATATCAAGGCTTATTCTGAGCTTGTCAGGTTGGCCCGGTTTGTGTGAAATGACTGAATCCCTCCTGTATAAATTTGAGCCGCAATGCTGTTAAGAGTCACCTTGTTTTTGTTTTTCTAAAAAAGAATACAAGAGTCTATTGATACACATACTACACTTCTTGACTTAATCCCAAACTGTCATAACAGTCCTATGCATCCAACTCCAAGAGGCAACAATACAATACAGAATGACAGTGAACTGAAAATACTGCCTCCAATTTTCAAACAAACAATCTCGTACAACACCATCAAACAAACCACTTCTACATAACATTATAAGCTAGTTTATTGGTGCTGGCACTCCCAACATGCACAAACTCCTCAAAATGATTACCTGACATAAATCCCAACAATAGGAGAAACCGTTCTCCATATTTCAAATGTTTATTTGGGTCAGTGTTAGATAAAAGCTGTACAGCACCTGCAACCTCTGGTCAGCTTCTCAATTTTGGTCACTCTAAACAGAACTGTCACCCATGGAGCAGGGAAAAACCCAAAGACTTAACTGACTGTTGATGGGCCCTGCCTGCCAACACATTGTTACACACAAAAACAAATCAGATTTTGTGAGTGATAAATTTAGTAAATCTAGGTAATAGTACAGGCTGCCACATGAGGCAGATTTCACATCAAACCAACACCCTGTGTGGAACAAACAGCATTTTCAATCTAGTCAAACTTCAAAACTAAAGTACAATATTGCTCACTACTCCTTCACTGATGTAATGCTACATTCACATAACTCGCAATTTTAAGTCGGGGGCTGACGTGAATGGTTTTTCCCGCTCAGCAGCTCATAATTACTCAACGATATGACTTGAACGCGGCATAAAACAAACAGGTTTTGCTGCGCAGTAGTAGTAGGCTACATGAATGTATGAAGCTTTCCCCAGTTGAAAGAAGCGTGATTAATTAAACAGATATATGCAGTTAAAATCTATGTTGTAATATATTGGAGGAAAGGGGGGAAGAGGAAGTAAATAAAAATGGCAACAGCCAAGACACATGAACACAAGGGGTTGGGGGGAAATATTAATATGGACTTATGGAAATTGTGTCCACGGATCCTGTTTTTGGCAGCACTGTGTTGTCATATTCCAAATGAAATGTGTTTCCGGGATAAAGAGCAATAATAAAAAATGCTTACAGTCAGCGGGCCTAACTGCAGAATAACAGTTTGCAAAAAGGCAATTACCAACTGGTTCTCACTGCTTTTCTTCTAACTGATGTCCTGCTTAACTCCTCATACATTGTTTGTCAATCAGATAATGTTATCTACTTGAACACTCATAAGAGGATCCTCAGGTTTCTTTTCGGGTGTACATTTTTTTATGGCACGTTTAAAATGTGCAATTTACTTTAAAACTTGTTATGTCTAACTATTTGTTTGTCCTTGGAAGTCGTCAGACACTCAAATACCCCTTATCTCTCTCTGTCACCACCATGAACTGAAACGTATGACACCATGTCAGTATAACAAAGGCTAATGACAGTAAGTGCCTGATTCAGTAAAGCTGATGTAGAAACCATGGCTTCATGCAAATTCTGGCACCGGTTTCAGAGTGATGTAGCGCACGAGGGCAGCGTGACCTTCCTGCCACCCATTTGGGCAACTTTTATGCCCAACACTGTCGGAGTCATAATTTCACAAATTCCCACATCAACTATGAAGGAAGCTCACGCATGCTTGTTTACACCGCTCGATAAAAATAAACTGGTGTCTCATCTGGTGTCACACCGCTGTAAAAGCTGTGATGACAAAATATCTTTTGGCATGTATGCGCACCTTCAGGACCATCACTCCGTCTGTAGCTATTCACCATGTCTGTCCGCTCAGCGCTGCTGTCACTTTACCACGACTTTCAACTCGGCGACAGTCTAAGGAGTTCAGCCCGTAAATTACATCTTATCTATTCACTACAGTCGTGAAGAATTTTGTCAAAGTATATCGGAAGCGACATAAAGTATAAGCATAAATTAACCAACCTTGTCTTCGCAAAGCTTGAGAAGGGTTAGTTTCGCCTGTTAAAGGGCTTAGTACACCGCTTTTTACATACGCGACGCCCTCCCCTTTACTTCCTAATTCCATTATTCGTCAATATTACAGAGCATTTTCCTTGGACATGGTTTTATCCTACCTCGTAAAGGTCTCCTGAAGCCATTCTGTGGTGCGGACTCCGGCGGCGCGGCGTTCTTGCCTGCCTTGTTGGCTTTTTTTGGACGCTACTCTCTCGGTGTTTCGGCGAAAGCCCCGATAGACGGGAATTAGCGAGCAGCCTTGTTATTCTGAGCAATCCGCAGTAGCAGATCAGCAGACAGTGTCAATCGAGCCCGGCGCTCTGCGATGGATCGTTCCACACTTAAAACAAATAACCATCGGGGCGGTGCTGTTTACCCAGACCCAAGTGGAGGACTGAAAATTAGTCCCCGGCTAAGAATGCACAGCCTGATGGTCTGCATGCGCCCCACTCCTCTGAGCTCTGTTGCAATCCAAGTGCTCAACGGGAGATGATAAGCTAAATGTCTTGTGTTCAGAGACACCAGCTGAGACATTTCCCTTTTTATGACCCACTCTACCTGTCCACTTTACTGTCAAGGGAAGACCTGATTTAACGTTAATTTGGAGTCATTAAGAAACATCAAGAACAAATGAATTGGAACTATTTATAAAGAATGGTGACTTACTGGAAGCTGCAGAATTATTAAAAGTGATGGCATGTAAAAGTGCATGATTAAAAAAACAAAAATAGAACTGTTGGGCTGCTCATCAGCACATTATCAGTGTTGTACTCCACAGCTTTATTGTAGGCTATATGGTTAAGATTCATAAGGCACCACATGATTTTGCATGTCATCTTGACTTGAAGTGTTGAGAAGTTCTTCTTCAGTTGGTATAATATCTAAAATATTTTTTTGAGTTTTTAATGCCATCAACTGATCAACTGAAATATGCAGTGTGGAAAGCCATTAAGAATTATTCTTATTTTTCATTGACTTATTTTCCTTCTTTCATTCTTTCTATTGACCACAAAATCAACAAACTAAGAAACCCTTTGTCACTTCAATGTAATTTTTTTCACTTTTATTTAAAAATCACACTTCTAAGCAACTCTGCAACACAGCAAGGTATTCTGATATTCAGTTATGCGTCTAGGAGCATGTACATTATATGAAAATAAATTCTGCCTGTTTCACATTATTGATACTGAGGTCTGGGGAAAGGAGCTCAGTGCAGATGATGTGTTCTCCAGGCCACACTAGATTTGGAGCATAACTGTTCCTGTGTGTGTGCTACAAAGTAAAAATATCTCACCATGCTGTTTTAATAGAAAGAAATACCATCACTGTAAAAAAAAAAAAAAAGAGAAAAGAAAGAATTAAATAAAACAAATGCTGAAGAAAGTTTGAGCACATCATTTTTGTTAAAAACATGGAACAGGCCATGGTGATATCACATCAGAGGTGTAAACTGTTGCCTTATTTTGCCCTTCATTTAATATTAATGTGAATTGTGCTTGGTTAGAGGGATTTGAAATACTGCACAGAATTGCTTTTTGCAGAATAACAGATGTTAGCTCAATTTTAATTTTTTAAAATGTTGGTAGTTCAAGGGCATTTTATGGGCCTAAATGAGTTGCTGGAGTTGCTGAACCTAACATTATGCTTATATATTAACATTACCAACAAGAATTGAGTGGCCTTGTCTGTGATGCTGGAAATAACTGCCCACTTTCTCTGAATATCATGATGGAGCTTGCAATATAAAGTATTCACAAAATCAAAAGTTTGCACTGGCTAAAACACTACTGGATGTACATATGAAATTATTTCTCATCCTTCACTGGTATTCCATCATACCACATACCAGAGTCTATATATTCTGCAAGTCACTGCAAACACTGTTTGGTTTGGTTTTAGAATTAAGGTTAGAGTAGGGTTAGGTTCAGTTTAGAGAAAAGTTTGGGGTTGGGCACTTAGTTGAGATGGTTAATGTTAGGGTTAGAGGGTATAGAAGCTAGGGAATGCATTATGTCAATCAAAGTCCTAACAAATATAGAATTCAAAACATGTGTGTATGTGTGTGTGTGAATGTAAAAAGATTTCCTGGGATCCCTTAACACCATTTATTGTGGCTGGTGAGGCGTCTGTTGCAGTGCATTTCATGTGCCGCTCTCCTTTTGGTTCTTTCTTTGCAAGATATTGTAGACTTTCCGTTGTGTTTTATTAAACCGAGGAGGGAAATGTTCTGGGAGGAAAAAGGAACATAGGACTTTCCTTAAACTGAAAACATTCTAAAATGTTTTTTAAACTGTTGCAGATGACAAGATCATGCAGTTTCAGGCAATTTAAAACCACATTGTCATGTTTTCACTATAAACATACAGCACCTTTGTCCTGTTTCGTAAATGAAAAGCAGCTTAAACTGTCAATATGCGGGAAGGATGAGGAAATGGCAAAACAGGAAATGTTGTCTGGATAGATTTTAGTTAGCTGTAGATCAGGAAACAGTTAGTTATAGATTTTCTCCATTGGGATCATAAAAGAGCACATCAGTTGGATTGCCCCCAGATCATGTTTCAGATCAAATGCTGCATTTTGCCATACAGGTTTCTGGTTGACAACTGTATCTGCTGTTGACAGCATGGCACCATATTTCAAATGATACAGTACATCTGTGAAAAAGGAAAGGATTGCTTTCTTTTCCTATAGTCACAGAGATTTCCTCTGTCATTAGTGTTGAGTCAGTTGCTATTTTCTGTTGTGACAGGTGGGACTGTGACCTGTCTGTCATTTTGCATCATTTCATTCACAGCTGACTTCTTCAGTGATGGTACAGTGTTAAAGGGACACTAAGAATTTAGCTTATGATGCATTGAAGGGCTTGACAATTATAGATGAGGCATATTTGCTGTTTTCAGCTTGCGGTTTTACTTTTAAACCATCATCAATGTTCACTATTAAATGAGCTTAATGTTTTTAGCTCTTGTGTAGTGCCCATTCATACTCAAGTGACAACCTTACAAGTTCAGATGTTCTGTTCTCGTATGTAAAACAATTGAAGCAGTCTGCTTCGGAAGAAAGAAAATCTTCATGAATAAATGATAAGGCAAAATGCAATTCATTGTTTACAGTATATTTACATTTTATTGTTTGTAGAGTTTTCTGGGCATTTTTACAAATCAAACAAATTTAAACTTTTGATAATCAAACAATAGAGCACTTGTTTTCTTATCATAATTTTCAAGTGAGCCAAACCTGCAACATTTGAGTTTAAAGGTACCCTGGAAATTTCTTTGACCACTTGTAGCACTATGGGACAATGTTTTTATGAGCGAGTCCCCCGTTTTGTTTGTATCTTGTGGACAAGGATGCACATTCACATAACATGTCCTCCAAATTAAATGACAAAATGTGGTTTGTAACTGCCCTCTAGAATGACACTTAAAAGTGTTTTGTGAGGCCGCTATCAACAGGACAACATCATTTGTCAGTGCCTTCCAAAACCGTTACAAATTACTATCGCTATGGTCAAGGTTTGTTTAGATTTAGACACAAACATGACTTGATTAGGTTTAGGGAAATGTCATGATTTCAGTTAAAATGACTACTTCACTAAGGTTAGGGGACTGTCATCATCATGGTTACAATAGTAAACACTTGATTAAGTTTGGGGAGAGATCATGGTCATGGTTAAAAGAAACCAACATTGACTGTCAGTTGGGCTTCGCCACTTGAACATAAACAATTATTGATTTTGGGTATTTGAGGAAATGACTGATGCTGTCGTTTTTCGTAGGGTAGACGGTCTCATGCATGAGCATGTGGCGATGTGACACACATTATTCCACATCTTAAAATATCCCAAAAATTGGCTTTGCAAATGTTTTATGAGGAAGGAAATGCATGCAACAGGCCTCAAGGATACACACATTGTATTTTAGTGAGATGCACATTGATGTGAACAAAACTTTGTTTACAAGACAACTCCACAGTTTCACTTATTATTAGTTTTTGAAATATCCTGCTAACAGGAAAAAACAAACAAACATACTGGCATGAAAATATAAGTTCCTCTGGGTGGACATAATAAAAAAAGTTAAGTAAACAAGGTGAATGTTCAGTAAGTAAGGGATAATATAAAGTGATTATTTTGAATAATACTTATTTTTTCGGTAAGACAGGTTGAATCAAGTTGCCCTGAGTGGACTTATTAGGCAGTAATGACCAGCTTCTTGTACATTACACTACTTATTATTGCATAGCTCATTTCCTCATAACTTATATCTTAAGAAAGAAAAATCCTCAGTGCATCTAAATGCTAACATTGCTGTTTTGACATTCTCCCTCTAAATAACTCCTTCTAGCTGGACTACCAGCACTCAACCCTCAAACATGCTACATTGCAAGCTCTGTGTTCCTTGCTGCCACTGGAGTGCTTCACACTGCTACAGCTACTTGTCTCTCACATGTTCTCTCTTTCAAATTCTCTTTCCACCATAGCTGGTGAGGAGGACATCTGGACTCCTGTGGTTTACCTCCCATGTTGCTAACCATTCTCTCCAGGTAGTGTAAGAAATTCTCTGTGTTTACTGTGCACACTGTGCAGTTACCTATAACTCATTCTTGGGTGTGTCCGCTTAGCCGTTTGCATGTAATGTTGATTTTATCATCACCGACCTACAATCATGTAAGACCAATCACAGTGAGAGCATTATACTGCACATTTCCACTCAGAAACGTGAACTGAACCAGTTCCTTCCTTACCATGTCATCTTCATGTCATCTGCATGTTATTGTGACTTCTATACCTCATCCAAACGCTGCTCCTGGCTTCTCTTCAACCTTCCTACATTTTCCCATGTATGTCAGCTTAAACATACTTTTGTCCCCATGAACAGCTACTGTATACTGTTGTTCAAGGCTATATCTTTTACTAAGACAGGCCATGTAGCATTTGTGAATGTGGTGGAATTATTAAAACTCTACTCTGGTTTTTCCCAAGAGCAATGGCTTATAGCAGAGAACGTTACAGTGCTTTCAGATTGATGTCAATCAAAACCATATTGGAAGCTCATCCTATCAATCATCCTGGCAAACTCAGCCTCCACTCCAGCCATAAGCAAGACTGTCAGTTGACAAAAGGGTTAGGGCTAACCATATCAATAAAGCTGCATTTCCACCAAGCAGCCCAGTTCATTTCGGTTTGTTACACATTAGAACGGTTATTTTCGCATTTTCATTGGCAAAAGTTGTGGATGGTACCAATAGAATCACTCCATTCTGTCCCGTTTTATTTTGTTACCCCTCTGTTGAGGTACCTAGCACACTGACCCGGGACTTAAAGGTGGAGCTAGAAACACTGCAGTCCATTGATTGGTCAACAGAATGGTCACGTGCAACAAAGGATTCAATGCACAAACCCGCCTTTTTTAAATATCCCATCGATTGAAATGGAGACTCTAAACACTCCACACAAATTATTTTTATTTAATTCTGTTGGCATGCAACTCCATTCTGTGGACGATCAACGAGGTGCAGACGTTCCTCTGCATTGTCGGTGATGAGGAAATACAGCGAGAGCCAGATGAAAAGGTTTTTCAGCTTGTTTCTCAGCACATGGCTGTCCACTGCTTCCATCACACTTCCAAGCAAAGCAGGACGAAAAGAAAAAAGCTCAGGAGCGGACCAAAACAGTCAGAGTGGTGTAAATAGGGAAAGCTGGAGATGGTACGACATGGTGGACGGCATTTATTGCCGCAGGCCAGCGGGCATTGGAAGAGAGGGGGGCATCAACTCGACCACAGCTTTGCTGGAGTTCATGGTGGAGGCGGACGGTAAGTTTTGTTGCAGCTAAAGTGTTGACTCTGTAGTCTGCTTGCAAGCTTTGTTTACTTTTATTTAGCTACTTAAGTAGCTATGGGAAAGCTCAGTACTTTAAACCAAGCCTATTTACTGTTCAAACCTTTTTTTGTTTTGGCTTGCCAGTTATCTAGCAACCCGCTAGCTAGCGACCCATTGTGTGCTGCTGTTAACATTTTATTTTCTGTATTTGTTATTTCATATAGTATTGTAGTACTTTGTGTAACATTTCTGTTGAATTTTCTACATCCACACTACCACCCTTGCCTCCAGTGATGTTTGTACGGACCATAGACTGTATATAAAGATGGCTGACATGACAGCTCCCCAAAAGTGAAGCCAAAACATCTTGATCACCCCCTGATGGGTGGCTGCAATATGGGTCATAAACCCTGCCCCCTCCATGTTAGCGGATGGGACATGGGTCAAACTAAAAATCAAAGTACCCGTCAAATACATTTTCAAATACAAGATGGTTTCTGTCATTTTAGGTAGTTCTTATCACGCTGATGTATGTGCAATTGTTAATTTTTCTGAATGTTTGGTTTTAATTTGTTATAAAAAGGGGGTTTCACGTCATGATTGACAGCTGAGCCCTGCTCGTGATGGAGTCGGCTAACGTCGACCACTACTGCACAGGCTCTGGCTCCAAATGACGTGACCAGCACAACATGGCAGCTCCCGTATCTGGGATATTTTGGCTTCATTTTCGTACTCTTTATATACTGTCAATGGTTTAATCCACCAAATTCTCTGGCACTGACCTCAACACCAGCAGCGTCGTCGACAGCTACAACCTCCGGGATCAACATGACACCACAGCGTCTAGTCACAGGTTAAATTTTTTTTTTATTTTGCCATGGCAAAACGCTTGCTTTTTATTAACTGTTCAAATAACACATCAGACCCTCTTTTACATCCCTGCTCTCTTCCTCTACGACCTGTGCCAGTGCCACCACAGGTTCTGCTGCTGCTACAGGTGTGTCCCATTCACGCTGGTAGTACTCTCCATGACTTTCACAAAGGTTTTGCAGAGCACAGCATGTCACTACCATAGACCATAACCAGTTTGATATTACTGTCATTCCTTTTCAAAAGGCAACGCCACCTACCCTTTAGTCTACCAAAGGCATTTTTAACCACCACCCGTGCCCTGCACACTTTCTTGTTGTACATCTGTTGTTCGGTGTCAGCCGCCCATTGTCAGAATGGTTTCAGAAGCCAGTTCTGCAAAGGATAGGCAGAGTCTCCCAGAATGTAATAGCCAGCATTCACCCCACCAATGTTCCTAGTGTAAGCCATGGTCGACTAACTCCCACAATGTGAACAGTCTTAGAACTTGAACATCATGCAAACTCCCATCCATTCCTGAATATAAATTCCAGAACAGTCCCTTTCCATCTACAACTCCTTGAAGGATGATGGAATGTCAGCCTTTACGGTTGAAGTAGTCGCAGTGGTACACCTGCAGTGCCAAAATGGGTATTTGTGACCCATCAAGGGCACCAATACACTGCGGAAGCCCCTACCTGCTCTCAATGTATGCTGCCATTTCTTCAAACTTCTCCTGGTCTGGAAAATTGATCTGTTCTAGAATCAACAATGTGCTTGCAGCATCGCAGACCTCTTGCACACACTGACACACAGCTGTTTTGCTGACACTGAAAAGATGGCCAATACTTCTGTACTCGGCATTGATCTCAAACTTCCATAGTGCGATGGCAACTCTTTTCTTCAGAGGGACACACTCACGGAAGTTTGTCTCCTGCTTCTCCATCACTGGACACACTTTGTTACAAAGGTACATAAATGTTTCCTCAGACATTCTGAAATTCTGCACCCACTATGTGTTTGTGAACGCGGGAATAATCACATTCCACCACTCGTTGGCTTGGTTGAAAGCCCAACTGTTGGTCTGCGGCAGCGATTTTGCAACAAGTGCATGATCTGAAAAACACATACACAGCGCACATATTTTAATACACAAGAGTGGTAGCTAGCTAAAGTACATTAAATGAAATACACTGTAACAAGGGACATAATATAACGTAGGTTAGCTTATCCTCTTGCGTCGTCTATTTTGGTTTGCCAACAATAGTCGGAGGTGTTCTCCTTGCCTGAGTTAAGGAAAGCTGAGGGAAGTAGCATTTCCCAAACCCTTGTTTTTTTCAACTGTATTTTTTCTTGCTGCCTGCAGCCTTTTCTCCAACAAAGCTTGTCTCCTTGTTGTAGTAAACAGCCATATACCAAGAATAAAGAATACGAAACATTCATTGTCCTCCATTGTGTTCTTGTGTTCCTTTGTGTACTGTGTCACGTTAGATATGATGTCACGTGGCTATTACCATCCAGTAAGAACCCCGCCTACATTTAAGAGTACTGTCTGCAGTGGAAACACAAAACAGATCTAGGGTTGAGGTACATGTAGGTATGGGTTAGGTACAGGTTTCAAGTGTGCTATACCGAAAATGTTTGGTGGAAACGCGGCTTAACTGGTGTTTCCTTGAGTTGGGCCCACAACACTGAGAAGGCTCAACTGCTTTACCTGCACCCACACACTCAACACAACCCTCCGTATCAAGTTATTTGATTTGAAGATATTATTGATAACTTTTTAGGCCCACTCTGCACTCAAATACATTTCAGATCGCACTCAAATACATTTCAGATCTTCTAACACCAAACGTGCCTGGTCGGAACCTGAGGTCCTCAGCCAAGGCTCTGCTAGCCATTCCACATTCCAGGCTGAATACCAAGGGTGACTGGGCCTTTTCTGTTAGGGCCCCCACTCTCTGGAACGACCTCTATAAGGAAATCAGACTGGTGAGCTCTGTCTCCTCTTTTAAATCCTTCTTAAAAACACATTTTTACAAGTGTGCTTTCACAGGGTTTGTGGTTTGACTTCACTGTCTGTTAAGTCACTTCTTAAAACGTACAAAGGCATTCTCTTAATGCTTATTTTATTGATTATTTTAATTATTTTAATTATTTTACTTATTATACTCTTTCTAATATGTAACTCATTTTGCTTAATGCTGTGTAACTGCTATACTGATTTAAAATTGTTTTATCATTGTTTGTCTACCAGGGTTGGGCTTAGGGGTGTTGTATTATTTACCAGTTTTATTTTGTTTTGTAAAGCACTTTGTAACTTTATTTCGAAAAGTGCTATATAAATAAAGTTTATTATTATTATTATAATATTATTCATGTCTACAACATCACTAGCTAACAGCTTGCTAGCTAACAACAACCAGCTAACACCATATCAAGCTAACCAGCATGTTGCTAGCACCGGCAGCATGCTGCTCAACCCACTAAGCACCAAACAAATAATCATCCTCAGCTACCATGCTAAGCTAACTAGCATGCTAACAGTATGCTAAGTTAACCAGCATGATGCCTGAGCCACCAAACCATCCAACCAACACCATGTTAAGCTAGATATCATGCTAAGCTAACTAGCATGCTAACAGTATGTTACCTTAGCCACTAATCCAAACAATCCTCTTCAGCTACCTCACTTAATACACTCAACAAAGCATACACTTCTGTCCAACATCATTAGCCAACAACATGCTAGCTAACAACAGCTAACACTGTGCTGCCATCTAGAATGCTATCTAGCATGCTGCGCAATCCATCAAACAAACCATCACAACAAACCAACCAAGCCTCTTCAGCTACCTCATCCTGGCAAGCAACACACCATAAGGTTTGTGGGTCATGGGACTAAATGTGTCAAATGTCCGCATAGATTCTGGAAACGTATTACCTGTAAATGACAAAAAAGCTTTTTACTATTTATATGTAGGCCGAAAGTTAAACATTACAAAGATAATGCAGCCCTTTATTTACTTTACAGTGCTGTTACTGTGAGTTAGGACTTCTTGTGAACATGCTTAACAGAAACCCACTTGAAAGCACCAAATTATAGGGTAGATTCGGGGGTTTACCAACTCAACACCTGCGAGCCATGTCCATGTTGTCACAAATTATACAATGAAATCACACCTGCTACTGTGGAGATAACAAAGGGCAGCAGAGGAGAATGTCATCCAAGAACAAAGAAAAATAGACCTGGAGGGGGATTTTGTGAAATTTGCCAAATCATGTGATTAATTGAAGGAGACAAGGACAGATCAACAAGGCCACCACTATAGTTTACAGTTTGCAGTATAATATTGTAATAATATAAAGAGAAAATAATAGACAACTGTTCACATTGATAATTTCATAGTTTGAGTATGTACGAAATTAGGCAGTAGCTATGCCACCCCTGGAAACCTCCCAGTCACCACTAAACCACAGCACCATTCATCCTAATGAAAGTGGTGCGCATTAGAGTGAATGCAAAAAGTTAAATGTATGGTAATGTTTGATTTACCTAAACATTTTAGTTAAAAAATAATATTGGCGGATAACACAAAGCCCAAACCATGTGATTTTGTTTTCTTATAGGCTTTTTAATAGACCTTGGCCATGTGTCATACCCATAGGTCATACCAGGTAAAAGCACAGGTCTAAGTAATAACATTTATGAGGGCCCCACTCTTTATAAGAGTCCCAATAAGCAATGCAAGTGAGAAAACAATGCCTAATCGCAGGGCGTCGGAAATAGAAAACCTAAAAGCACTGTCACCATTATTAATGTTACTAACTGTTCTTGTCCTGCAATGATAGGTCTAAATGTGCACTGTAAAAATGGTCGATTATGATAATACTTTTTCTCTCGCCGCCACAGGGTGGCACTGCTGCACGCACGCGGAATAATGAGGTAGAGACTTCAGATGGCGCCGATCGACAGGAAAAAAAAAACTTTGACGTAACATCTCCGGTCCGGTTGTTGGACAGAGGCTTCGGAACTGACATAATTTATTTAAAAAAAGAGAAAGCAAAGGAACAAACAGATAGCTGCAACAATAACTCTGAGGAGGATGGTAAAAATAGTTTGAGGACAACTCGGAGGATGAAAACAGTGAGGCAGTGGGAGTAAAATTATCTTACACAGTAACTGCGATTCCGGAGCTTATGTTGATGTTTGCCAATGTTAGCCCTGCTGGTAACAGCGGCCCTAAGGAATCAACTGGCGTGTTCGACCAGCTCTCTAACTAACAAGAGCTCCCATGTGAGCGCACCTTTTCAAGGTTGGACATGTGGTCTAACGAATGAACGGAATTATTTTATGGTGGACGCGTCTGCGCAGATGGATCAAGGCAAATAAACACTTGGTTTAAGGTAAGACGGCTCGGTTTGATAATGTTTATTGCTGGTTTAATGAGCAGTGCAAAGGTTTTGGGCTCTCAGTGCTTTGCTAACTGTTAAAAGAATCCTGGGCTTAAGTTATGTGTTAAGTGTGCAGTTGAAGGTGCCAGTTAGTGTAATTCAGGCTTGATAGATGTGGCAGACAGGAATTTGGATGGAGAGAAGGGCATTTTTCTTTCTTTCTCCAAGAGATGTATTTTGAGTGATTCACTGGTGTGCATAGAAAAAGTTGCTGTTTTGCAAGTCCTGTATGCATGGTGCTACTGGTGCTTGGATGATGCTTTGTCTGTATATACAATGCAGCTATCTAATATTGCCATGTTTATTTCTGCACTAGATAACTGATCTTTGTGTTTTTTGGCAACCAGAATAAATTTTATATTGGCTACCAGTGTTGCAGGTTTTGGGGGTCTTTGTGTTGGCCCAAAGCTCCCCATGTTCTTCCTCTGTTGTTGAAGTGGCCATTGAAGAAGATGGAGTTTGTGTTTGTGAAAGCAGATTTTTCTTAAATTTCAACTGCTGCAAAAGGTTATTATGCAAATTGAATATTCGTACTATACGATATATATCTTGATGTACACATTTTTCTCTAAAATAACATACCATAAATTACATAATAGTGCAAACATATGATGATGTTGTAGAATATGATGCATTGCTGTAGATTAAACTAAACCCAACAGTATATAAAGTAGTTAAAATTAGCTCAAGCTTAAACATCTACAGCATTACTGACAGGGACCATTTTACTGTGCAATGAGCACTTTAAGTACATTTTGCTATAAAATACTTACATACGTTTATCTTAGTAAGGTTTAGAATGCAGAACTTACTTGTAGTGGAGTATTTTCAAAGTGGGGTTGGTATTAGTACTTTTGTTTAAAGATGGGGTAGGCGATTCTAATCCAATACGTGTCTTTTTGTCAAATTCAGCAAATATCTCCTCACGGTCCACTAGCTGTCCATTCTGTGTGTTTGCTGAAAAAAAATCTGGTGTTTGTACACAGCCCTGGCTGTGGGGAAATAAACAAAGTGGCTCGGATCGAGCCACACAGCACTATTCCAGCCATGATTCGTATGTCAGGTAATGTTAAATTGCTTGCCCACGGACATTCATCTTACTTTCTAGTTTGCCAAGATATGCTGTTGTTGTGATGTTAGCTATAGTAGCAGGAGAGTTGTGAGTATCGCTGTCTGGGAAACAGTCTGGTCCTCTCTGGCTGTTAGCTTTGCAGCAGCAACTGTAGAGACAGTTTGCTAACCCACAACCTAGCTAAGCTAACCCACAACTTGCTGTATTGTTGTTCGCTCTATATCATGGTATTTGTCACGGTATTGGATTTCTCCAGAATTGCATACCCCACCTTTAAGTAACGGACCAGAAGACTTCTTCCACCTTTGTTACCGGCCGAGCCTTCTCCTTTAAGGAAGGTAGCCTTGTGGGTAACCTGTTTGTGAGACGGAGTCCAGCAGGTTTGTTGTGAAAAAAAGTGTGTAGATAAGCTCAGGTTGCAGTAAAGTTATAATAGTTCCTGAAAGGCTGTGTATTGTGTTTTCTGCCACAGAAAATAAAGTCCCTGTTCATGTAACATCACTACAGCGTCTTCTTGTACTCTTCACAGCAGAGTTTGTCCAGACATCTAGCTAGTTGGCTAGTTAGCAGCTATTAATTATGGCTGGGCAATATATC
The DNA here is from genome assembly GCF_020085105.1 of Siniperca chuatsi. Taxonomy (NCBI): domain Eukaryota; kingdom Metazoa; phylum Chordata; class Actinopteri; order Centrarchiformes; family Sinipercidae; genus Siniperca; species Siniperca chuatsi. The sequence continues at coordinate 19,507,098 of NC_058042.1, forward strand.
GAATTTATTCAATATATCGCCAAGCCATAGTTGCTAGACACTTTATTTTTGCTGAAACCACATATTCAGTTTTTCTAAAAGAACTTTGATTTCTAAGTTTATGCAAATATGAGTGTAAAGGATAATTGAATCTGAATAACCCTCCTCATCAAAGAGAAACAAATACATTAAATGGCTGTCAGAGCCACATTGTTACGGACAGAACAGACCAGAGACACAGTGAAGACACAGGGATCGTTTATTGATACACGAGGAGTATGAATAGGTGAAGATGGTACTGATACCGTCCCTTTACTGGAGGTAGCGGAGCTCTGGGGTAATGTTGATGCACACAGGAGAGTGGAGAAACACGAGACCGGGAACAGGAACGATACACACGGGACCAGGAGCTGGAGCAACACACTCAGGAGACTGAAGACACACACGGGAGACTGGAGAAGACAGGAGCCAGGGTAGAGGTACTGGATACGAATCAGTAAGTCCGTGGCGTAGAGGATACAGGAGAAAGAGTTCTGTCTAAATCCTAACGAGACCGGACCCAGACTGTGGTGAGGAGCTGGGATTTATAGGGGAGTGGAGTGCTAATTGGATGCAGGTGTTTACTGGGTAACAGGTGAAGGGAATCAGTGCTCAGGTGAGGGAGTGCAGTGGCTGGAGAGAACATGACAGACTGTGATACACATTACCATTAAAACTTTAATCACCCCTTAAACCAGGCAAGAGCAGTATTTTGTTTATGCGAGTGTCCGACGATGTCTGTAAAAGCTGCAGGTCAGCAAAAACTAAGTGTATAATTAACTTAAAAGAAATACTGCTATTTATTAATAATATATTTTTGTAGCATGTATTCCTTCTTGCAAGACCCAGTCTCACTCATCTCTGTTGCTGATGCAAAAAAATAGCCTTCATCAACACATCCCCTACAGACTACACAAACATCCTCTCCAGACAGAGATAGCACCCTATAACACATAATGTTCAAGGCTGGATTACTACCCAGGCAAAGTGGACAAAGTTCTGTGTCCAAAGCTTCAGACTATCAGTGCTTCTAGTTCACTGTGTGTCAATTGTGGTAATTTGACTGCCAGTAATTGTAAATTTGTTTGGGAATATGCACCCTCAAATCACAATATCACCTGAAATGATATGGATCGGGTTCTAATTTATTAGGTAATTTGTGTCAAACTCTAGTTCTAAACCTTTTAGCGATTCACTTTACATTATGTTCATGTACAAGACTAGAAATCATGTCAGATTTAAATCCATAAATTAGGTACATTTTGCCAATGTCATGTGCACCTAAAAACACAATTACTGAATTAATCCCATCCCATTTTCTGGTTCATAATAGTTTGTCTTCTAGATAGTGCCCTAAGCTTACATTGCCTTATGGTCTCAATTATGGTTCAGGTTTAAAAAGTGGGGAACCAGAGAAAATGCCAGAACAAGCTATGCATTCAGTTGTACTCTGTTGGGTGTTTCAAAACATGTTGAATATGCACATATATTGTAACTTCAAGCTGAGTGAATTTGAAATGTGGTTAAAAAAAGCCTCTCTCAATTCTTAGTTTCATAATTCATGTGCTAGCTTGTGATTCTTGCAGGGGTTAGCCTGATTATTAAAATATATTATCGCATGTTGCTGTTGGTCAAATTAAGCAGACGTACTTAATTACATAGTTACATTTGCACGCAACACTTTTTGGTGTGTTGTGTGCAAATGATGATGTTGAGTTTAAATATAGTGTGCCTTGTTTCCTTGGATTTAGTTACAGTAATTGTGTTGTATTTTAGACTGTTTTATTGAAGCTGCCACTGTGTGCCTTCTACTGACACAATCAGCACCACGGACAGGGCCGAATTAACTTTAATTTTGCATTTATCAGTACTCAGTCAAGTCAGTTTTGATGATCAGCCACGTGTGATTGCTTGTTTTTCTATACTGAATGTGTGGAAGTCACTTGTTAGAGTTCTTTTGTTTTGCATTATATCTAATGTATGTACAGTATACTTCTTAATATGAGTATGAACTTTCAAATGTCAGCTTTGACAATAATGTTCTTCTATTCCTGCTACAACTGTGTCAAATTCCTATCAGGAGTGGAAAGCCAAGTATAAACACTGGAAACAACTCTTAATTTGACCATATTAGGCATTACATCTATGCCATTTGAATCCTATCAAAAGGAAGATTCATATTTTTTAAGATTAGCTTTTATTTACTTGCATTGATGATAGTAACATAACTCTTCTGTCTTTAGGGACTACAATGCAGATATTTCAGGCAATAGACATTTAAAACTATTCTGTAGTAATAATAACCTTATAAAATGCTGTTCCCTGTAAACTGTTTAACATATAGTCTATTAGTGAAGCCTGCAACACAGTATCATGGCTTGATCAATTTGTCTGTATGTCTGATGCTGCCCTGATTAACATGGATATCTACAGTACATACAGGATGGCTTCTTTAGACTATATACACCTGTTGTATATATGTGTATTATATGTAATAAATTGTGTTCAAAAACTTAGCTACTTTTGAACAGTATAGAACTTACAATGGAAGCTCTTACGTAGAGATATAAACTGTAAAATGTACATTCAAGTGATCTGGTCTTCCCTTGACACTACAGTGAAATATATTGTGGCAAGAAAGCCTTTTTATAAATATAAAAATAATGCTGGGACAAACATATGGCTAAACTCCATGTTGCTGCAAGAGAGCTGTTTAAATTGTCCATTCAAGCTTAAAAAGATTTAAATATTATCTGAAGAATTCTGTGGGGACTCTTTTAGAACTATGACAGTTAAACTCATTTAACCACGTAATATTGATGGGGTGAGTGGCACAAATAAAATTAAGCTCTGGTGGAAACATTACAATGACTTGTTTAGTTGTGTGCAATACAGCAACTGACCACATTATTGCTCAACATTTAAAACATTTAATTAAAATGACAGAAACCATCTTTGGGAAAAATGTATTTGACATGTACTTTGATTTCTTTTTTTTTTTTGGCCCATGTCCCATTCACTAACATGGAGGGGGTGGGGTTTATGAACTATATGAACTATACTGCAGCCAGCCACCAGGGGGCGGTCAAAATGTTTTGGCTTCTCTTCTGTCATGTCGTCTATCTTTTTATATAGTCTATGGTTATAACTGTAACTTTCATGAGTTACAGTTTGGCTAAAAGAAATCATTGCCAGTTATCACAGTCATAATAATATATCTCACATTTCTCATAACTGTCAGGAGTTTTGTACAAAATAATTAGATTTTAAAGTTTTTGAACATCAGCATGTTTGCAGCATTTAGTTTGCAGTTTCCCAGGTGATGCCATCTGCAGGGCAATTCAACCCAATGCAGTATCACTCAGCAAGATGGAAAAAAAGATTATATTGTATTAACATAGCATCTCATTGAGGGATAGACTGCTGTTGCCCAGAAGTTTGTTTTCACATACTTGCATACAAAGTATAGGCACTTTACAGCATTCAGTTCAGAACAAAGTCCTATAACTAACTATTTAGAAAATAAAATACCACTAAATAAATATTGTAAAATCAGTTTCACTAAAGGCGAGGTGGTGAAAACTATTTATAGCAGGGAAAATTGCCCTTTCACAATAAGAACATAAAGGATTTTGCTGTGTTACTCACTAGATGGCAACATTGTCTTACTATACAGTGAAACCATGAGACTCTCAGTTGTGTTACATTTGAAAGATGGTCTGGTTGCCCTCAAAATGTGAAATCTTGCTCTTGTTTCTTTGGTGGAGAAGAGGAAACAGATTTGTAGTTGTCATTTATGTACAAAGTTGGTCTTGTATGTACAGTGGTGACTCATTACGAAATGCCCTGATGAGTCAACTTTCCACTCATAATGAAACCTCAATAGGTTGTAGGTTGTACCATGTTGGATTAGTATAAGAAGATAATGAAGGACCATAAACAATAGATTAAGGGCTGTATCAAATGTCTGTGTGAAGCAGAATGAATCACCTCCTGCCACTGTCATACGTCAAAGCACATTTTCACTATGACAAAATGTATGTCACTTACTTTCATGTAAGAATAAGACAACTACAGCATGCCTAAAAATAATTCTGAATTGAACACTTGATTAAAAATTTAAACTATGTACAAGAAAGTTCTGCAGTACATTTACATTCATTGTGTAGGTCACAAAAATTATAAAGTTGAATTTCAAATTTGTGGACTTTCTCCTCTGTATGCTAAAAAAAAATGGATGTAGTTGTGAGTTTGCTTTCTTCTCTCTTGCACTATAAATTGACCCAAGTTTCTGATGAACTGATCACATTTAGTACTTTAACAGTGAAGTCAAATCTTTCAACACAATGTGATCAAAACTACTTTTTATTGCAATAAATTTAAAAACACCTGCGATACCTTGGTGGTCCTTATTGAGAGATTCTTTTTTATGCCTCCAGGCAGGTCGGAGGAGCTACACTGTGAGTGTGAAGGGATTATTTTTGTTGCTCAAGATTACTCACTTAAACAGACAACTTTTTCTTGTTGGGCAGCACTTGCCATACTCAAAGCATCCTGTGTGTCGTCATCATCACAGTTTTTGGAACAATACAAAGGGACTTTACAAAATATACATTAAACCTAATACAGACTGTCTTGTTTGGCCTAAATCATTTGGACTACTGGGATTTTAGTCTCTGTAAAAATCCCTAAATTGAATATAATTACCCAAATTAAAATGTAACATATGACACATAGCTCTGCATCCTTGGAAGAGGAAAGACACGTTTAAGCGTAGTGTCCAATAGAGGGCAGACAAGTGCTACAAATTTAAATCACAGAGTGTTTCACTTTGCTCATCCACTTATACAGACTACATTGTTTTCATGAGATGAATTCAGCTTTGGATATCCAGTAATTGTGTATATATGTTTAGCTTCAAGAACACTGTGTGTGGATATTTCCATTCACTGTAATTTTATTAATTGGTATCTTGTGGTCTTGAGAGCCTAATTGTCTACTTAAGCATGACCTTAACTGGAATAGGAAATATTGTGATTGTCCAATCAACACAATGATCCTAAATCCAATTAGTCACCATTCTACTGTGCAAGAGTTCAACTCTGCCACATCCAGCTCACCTTTTCAGGTCCCTGTACTCCAGAACAGTAAGGATTAATTATTCAGCTACAATTAGCGTGATGTCAATAGTAATTGCCACCAGTGCAGTGCTCCTCTGACATTGAGGCGGCCTGTTGTGAGACTGAGATTGCACTTCTCTCATGTTAAAAATCCCCATTTCAATCAAGTTACTGTATGTGTTCAAGCTCTTACGTGCAAACACACTCAGACACACACGCACACAGAGACAAATCCCCACACCCACCCAGGGGCAGGCATGCATGACTGCACTCAAATAACTACACTAATGCACACATAGGTACACACACAGAATACACACACAAGTACGTTAAGTTAAATTTGAGGAAAATGACTGTAAAACATAGATAAGTGTTGCTCATTTTTCGTTTAACATTTTTAATGTTTATTAATGGACACATATTTACTAGACTGCTTGCTGACGTGTGGTAATTGCCCAGAGTCCTTCCCATTACAAACAGGAGATTGAGGAGGTTTATTCACAGACTAAAATATGCTACTGCTGTTATTGACATGAATTGAAATTACATGCCAAGAAACTCAAAAAATCCCAGTTACATTATACATTTAAACTAAAATAACCCTTCTGCAGGGTTGCAGTAGACAGGCCTTACATGCACTGCTAACTTGTTGAGATTGCTTTATATTGGAGAGAGCAGCATCAGTATTCAGTAGTAGTAATTTGAATGATTAAAACATTGACAATGTTACAAAACTATAAGTAATATTGAAAGTGAACATTTTTAACATCAAGAAATGTTCTTCCCTAAATTGGGTTATTGGGGTTTTCTTTCTCAAGGAAAAAATAATCTATTTTAATTCTAATAAAATGCATTTGATATTGAAATAGAACATCTACCATAAGTGTCTGTAAGGAAAAACATTACCTTAAGTGAAACATAGAAATACTGTGTTATTGTACGTGTCCACAGGGGCATTTTTGGACGCTTGATGGGCGTGTCTCTGGCGGTGTCATGATAGATGATTGGCAGGTGCTCTCCTTCCCTGAAACAGGAAACACTTCCTGGCTGCACCTGATTGGATGAACCCTTTCACTCGTGGGCTGTCTGCTCCCGGATTTCAAACCAGACCAACAAGGTGGCTTGTTTGGAAACTTTCTCTTATATTATATTATATAAATAGTTCCCCGAAATGTGTTTCTGAAAACATTTGAGGCAAGAAATTAGCTATGCAGTTGCTGAATCTGTTTTTATCTTAGATTGACGACAGTTAGTTAAAAGAAATTTCGGGAGTTTCCAGATGCGGTGAGTCACGCTGGACGCCCCTGATTTGCATAAAGTACCCTAGACCTCAACTTCATACAAATGAGGAGCTGCCATCATGACGACCCATCTCTCGAAAACGCACCGCAGCGCTACCAGAATGCATTGAACAACTGTGTGGAAATGACGGATCCTGTGGAAATGTACCATTACAGTGTTGGCAGTTCATGACAAATGTACAAGACAAATCTCACTTCCACTTCGCAGTCTGGCAAAGGCTTTTGGGGAAATTAATGCTTGCCATTGTGCAAGAAAAACTGCATCAATAATATCTTTGTGACTACCACCTCTGGTCAGGAATCCACAACCACAAGTGTCACATTTTAATATGCTTTGAAACATATACCTCTGTATGTACATACACTGAAAGTGTACTCAAGGTAAAATCTGACCTTGGAGTTACAAAATGGGCTACAATTGTCTGTAATATTGATGAATGCAGTTGATACTAGTGTTGAGACAATATAGTACCCACTTAAGTGTCTGTATTATGGACTGAATGTTTGCTGTGATTAGAGTTTTGCCTTAATTTCAACTCTCTTGCCTCATAATCATCATCTCTGAGTAGAAGTTTAGTTTAACTGTCTTGATTTAGAGAAAATATTTAAGGTCTTGAAGAGTGTACAGAGATGAAAATGAGAAAGAGCCCAAAAGAATAATGGTGGTTAGTGAGTGGTAAAGATTAATAAAAATACCCATTTTCAAAATAGGAAGAATATATTCTTACACTAAAAATAAAATGTCATTACACACAGTACAGTAGTGTACAACCCAGTACAGATATAGAGATGTCTTCTTCCCTGCTACTTTTTATTATCTCACCCTCTTTTTCCATTGTCCTTCTGTGTGACTTAATTTCACCACTTCTACATGTTTAATCTATTAGACTTGGTGAAATAGGAACTACTGCATTGTTTCCATTGATTTCAAACTGAATTTCGTTTTGAGTTAGAGGATTATGAATCTCATTACACATTTCACGCATGCTTGGTTAGTCAAACTATTGGACTTCTGTTATAACAGTCAAGTTTGTGCATCCTGACAGAAAAAAATTATATCCCAGGCTGAGCAGAGTAGGTCTGGAGAAGTAACTACTACTTATAAATGCAGTGTCATCATGTTGATTTTGTTAAATTGATAATACATTAACTAAGTTAAACTTCTATTGCTTCAGGTCTGTGTCCAACTAACACTAATGCTGTGTGTGTTGAAGATTTGTGGGCCAAGCTTATGGTGTTTGTGCCTTGTCTGGACGGGGGGTTGAAACATCTCACCATGGGGCCAGGAGTATTGATGGCGGTGATAAAGACATGTAATAATGTCATAAAGCCAGGGAAGACAAAGAGCTGTAAGTGGAGATTGGCTGAACGGTGTAACCAGTAATCAGTCAGTGGGGTGAAAAATGACAGGGCCAATGTGTGTGGACAGAAATGGGGAATAAAACATTGGGCTCATGAAGGCTG